>NC_056728.1:1953373036-1953456834 GCF_019279795.1 Protopterus annectens
GAACCAGTACTACTATAATCTATGACTCCTCCAAGATCCATAGTAATAAAATTAATTTTATTGATAAAGATTTAGTACTTAAAACTGCCTGGAGGAAATCCCCTTTGAAGTTAAAAAAAACAGATCAGATCTGATTATGATTACTTCACCAACATTTTGGATATGAGGAAGACATGCTGGCCTCTTGTTAAGTAGCTTAAACAAAATAACATCAAAGCTCAAATCATTTATCCAGATAGAATCAAAATTCATAATGAAGTAAGAACCTTTAATGATCAAGAGAAAATATTTTCCTTCATCAAAAACAATAACATAATTTACATCCCAGAAGACATGAACTGGGTATCACCTTCCCTGAAAAGATCCTTGGACAAGAACTCTTGGACTAACTTAAAGAAGAAGAAAACAAAACACTGATTTTACTTCTCTAAATAATTGCAAATCTCTCAAAGCATTAACTTCCAAATGGCTTTCTCTTTTTTTTTTTTTTTTTTTTACTTTTTAGCTAATAATGTTCAATACACAACCTTATTTATCATTACTAAACAAGCATAAGTATTTCATTTTCTTAATTTTTTATGCTGATCAGCTTGAAGGGATAATTAATACCATTAAACTTCAGATACATGTTTATCATTTCTATACTTCTCACAGGTAACTTCTATATTGTTTGTTATTTTATATAATGAGTAGTTTAGTGAATTTAGTCTTACTCAGGTACATTTTTTTTTTATTTGTAGCTATTACTTCTGCATATTAAATATGTTCTGAATGCAAATTTGATTTTAAAGTTAGTTTGTCTGTGCTTGGTTCATAGAGGCTTCTAGTTTTACTGCTTGTTGGTTTTTCACTGGATTGTGCTTTTTGGTGTTTTCTTTTTTTTTTTTTTTTTTTTGAGAAAGTGCTTAAAGTTTGCTTGATAAATCCTTTTTTTATATATGAAATATTGAGGAGATGCAGCTATGCGGGCTTGCAATGCTTGACTCGGCTAATGCTAATTACTTATTTCGTAGTTTCAGTTGGTTGCCTGTTTTTTTTTTTACTGAAATCTTGAAATGAAGCTTTACTTACCTTGAGATACTCAGCAAGCAGATGTAATGTTTAATCTCTTCTCGTAGCTGCAGAGTTCATTGTTTTTCCTTACCTCGCTGACTATAACAGGAAATTGTGGAAACTGTAACTATGAGGCACTTCCTGTGCTGCATAGTACATTTTCATTCCCTTTCCCCTTAAAGAAGCATCACAAAAATAATAATGTAAGCCACAACATAAACACTTTATTGGTAAGTGCAAATGTGAAACTATTATTTGCAGTTATTGGGGCAATACTTGTATCTGTACACTTTTAAGTATTTGCATATATGATAGGCTGTTTGCAGTCTGGCTAGTCCTACACTCATAACATTTGTTATAAAGCTAGTGATGCAGATTTTAGTGAAGAGTTAAATAATTTAGCTTCATAGGATGATACTGGGCTATTGGCCCAGGGGCCCTTATAAGCCAAGCCAAGAATTTCACCCATGTTCCCTCAAAGTCAGCACCTGTTTCCCCTGTCCAGCAGGGACACAAGTGGGATCCCAGGGTTATATTTTCTGTTTTCCATCCAGTCATCCTTGTTCCTCTTAAAGAGGGCTAGAGAAGTACTCTACTTGACATGGAGATGGAGTCTATTTTACAGATCGGGTAGTCTTGGGGACACAAATCTATCCTGCCAACAATTTCTATTAATGTCACAGACCAGGTTAAGTCCTTGCATGTGGGTTGCGTCATTGGAGCTTGTCTTACGGATATGCAGCAACTTCATCAAGGCTGGGTCTGAAATGACCTTGTATGCCAGACACAGGTCACCTCTGAGCAGTCTGTATGAGACTGAGTAGAGGGACAGGGCTTTTAGCCTATCTTTATAGGATAGGTGTTTGAGACCTTGGATTTTCCTGGTCAGGAACCTCTGTGGTCTCTCCAACTGCTGCATGTGTTTGAGAAGGTACATGCCAAAGGGAACATTGTACTCAATAACTGGTCTGATAAGGGAGGAGTACAGGGATGTTATGACCTCCTTGTTCCTGGTTGAAATACTCTTATTTATGAGGTGGGCCATGTAGAAAGCCTTCCGTGCAATGAAGGCAATGTGGTGGTTAAAAGTCAGGTTGCTGTCAACCTAGGTGCCCAAGTCTCTCACAAATGATTGCATGCTTAGTACATTGTTTTTAATCTGATAATTAGTGGGGATGACATTTTGTCCAAAGCGGATAATGATGCATTTTTTGGAATTCAGTTTGGGGTCATGCTTCTGGCATCAGTCATTAATTTGGGTAAGGCCCTCTTGGAGACTGTTCACATCACTAGGGGAATTTAAGTCATCTGCAAACTTGGTCAGCCATAGACCACTGGCTTCAGCTTGCACCTTAGAAAAGTATATCCCAAACAGTAGAGGCCCCAATACTGACCTTTGGGGTACACCACTCATTACAGGTCTACTACTAGAGGTGGCTTGCCCTACTTTGACTGAGTGGGTTCTATCAGTGAGCCAGTTAGCTACCCATCTGGTACAATATGGGTTGTTGCTTACTTGGGAGTGTTTATCTATTATGCCCTGTGATGCTCATGCACTGGCCCAGTAATCAAGGAGCCTCAATCCTCACCACTAGCACCCATGAGGAGCATGCACATCGGGAAGGATAACAAGTAAACACACAGTAAAGTACAATTTCCCTTAAGAGCACACAGAGATCACAGTCAGTCTGGGGCTGGTTTCTTTCTTTCTCTCCAGATCCCCAGTAAGACCTCCTGCTGACACAGCTATAAGGTTCAGATCCCAGCTGAGTAGTCAAGCCAAAACCTCCAGTACCCTCTCTGTCCAGCCAGTGTTTTGTGTCCCTGCTCAAGTAACTGACACATGCACACACATTGAGTTTTGGTTTATATGCAAACACACAGACAATCCTGGGGAAGGACGGCACATGTTCTCCAGCTATGCCCCCTCCTTCCAGGCTATAAGGTAGTAATCACTGCCACCAACTACTCTTATCAGCTACTAATAAGGCCCTTCCCAAAGGGTGACCAATTTCACTGTATAATATTACTGTTATCCAAATAGTAAGTGTGTCACAGGGTTAAAGCTATTGGAGTGGCTTGGACAGTATCACTGAATACATGCAATGTAATCTAAGATCTTAAATTACCTTTACAAAAAACAGCCACAGTTGAAAGGTTTAAAATTATGTAATAATAAATAATAAAAACAAAAGACAAATCTTATTACTTCAACACAATGATATTACAGAGTTCAGAGATCACAGGAAAATGCTTTAAAATAATACTGTAGAATAGTCTGATATAAATATAGAAAACAGCTACACTAATCTGGCTATTTCTATCTATCTCTAAAAGAAATCACTGTTCTAAATAAATATCTTACTTACAGAGAAAATGCAGAGTGCTGGTGAGTTGAGGTGTTCAGGTCATACACAATCCAAAATGCTCTCTCTTTCTTTCTGGGAAAGTCTTAAATTGATAACACAGCACTGCTGAGTCATTTCAGATTACATTTTTCTTAAATTTTCTGATTTAGTTTCCCAGGATCATAGAAACTCAAAATTTACATTTCTTAGTAAGCTGCACCTGGCCAGATAGCCACAGCAGTAAAATACATTATACATGTAAACCCTTAGTATATATTTCTTAAATCAAGAAAATAGAAAGAATTTCCTGGCCCAGACATCCTGTCTCTGAGCTTGGGATCAAACAGTCATACAATGCTTGACTTATCAGCTTTCTTCCAGCAGAGTGCACTGTGGTTGCTTTTTTGAAGCTCAGTACAACATATAGTTTAATCATAACATATAGTTCTCTTTACATTTGTAAACCAAGTCTGTGGATTATATTAATATTTTCAAATAACACAGAATTATTTACAAAATTCTATCTAACTAGGATGGCGGCCTTCACATCCCCCCCCCCCCCCCCGGAGAACTCAAACTAATTTTTCAAGTGACCATTGAGAAGCATTGCTTGAGAGGGTTAGGTCTATCTGAGTATACCTTACCCCAATCCCTGTCTTGAGAGACCATCAGCAGTGATATTGCTAACCACACTGCAGTGCTGCATTGACATATCATATGCTTGCAATCCCAGGATCCATCTTAGCAACTTGGTATTTTGCTGGCTGGCTCAATGTAACCATGTTAAGAGATTGTTATCTGTAACTACAGCAAATTTCCTTCCATATAGATAAGGATGAAGTTTCTGCAGTGCCCACACTATGGCTAGACATTCTTTTTCTATAGCTGCATAACATTCCTCCCTGGGTTGGAGACTATGACTGAGATAAATCACTGGGTACTCTTCTCAATCTGAAGTAAGTTGGCTAAGTACAGCCCCCATCATATGGTTCGAAGCATCCACCTGCACAACAAATTATTTGCTGTAATCTGGACTGGCTGACACAGGGGGGTCCTCCCAAAGCTTCTTTAAGCTGCTGGAATGCCTGCTAACATGCTGTGGTCTACACTACCGTATCTGGCCTGTTTTTCCTTGTCAGGTCTGTGAGGGGAGCAGCTATGGCACTATAACTGGGGATGTACTTTTTGTAGTACTCTGCTGTCCCTAAGAATGCCCTCACCTGCTTTTTGGTAACAGGTGTGGGCTATGCCTGAATGGCTTTCACTTTGTCAGGTTCTGACCTGATCTTACCACTCCCCACTCTATGTCCCAGGTAGGAGACCTCTGCCATACCCATCTAGCATTTGCTTGACTTAATGTTCAACCCTTCCCTCTGTAGTCTGCCCAGCACCTGCCTGACATGCTGAAGGTGCTCTTGCCAGGAATCGCTATAGATGTCAATATCATCTAAGTAAGCAAGGGCAAACCCTCCTGCTGGGATACAATCTACCAGCCTCTGGAAAGTCACTGGAGCATTTTTCATCCCAAAGGGCATCTTTGTGAACTCATACAAGCCAAAAGGAGTCACAAAGGCCGATCTCTCTCTAGCACTGGTTGTCAAGGGCACCTGACAATAACCCTTGGTAAGATCAATGGTGGTAAAATACTTAGCCCCACCCAGCTGCTCTAGGGCTTCATCTGTCCTAGGCATTGGGTAAGCATCTGACTCTGTGTGACTATTTAATTTCATGTAGTCAACACAGAATCTGGTGCTGCCATCCTTCCTGGGCACCAGCACCACTAGGGAGGCCCAGGGACTGTTAGACTGTTGAATTACCCCTAGTTCCAGCATTTCCTGTATCTCCTCCATCAGACTCTGTTTGAATCTCTCAGGCACCCTATAAGGGGCCTGCCTAATAGGCCTTTGGGGTCCTGTATCCACCTGGTGCTGTACCAGATGGGTGCACCTTGGTCTCCCAGTGAACATGTCCCCAAACACCTGTAACATTGCTCGGATTTCTCAAACCTGGGTAGGAGATAGCTGCTGGGACATTGCTACCCCTTCCACTGAGGTGTCAGTCTGAGCATCACCAAGGAGATCGGTCACCAGATCTCCCTCAAACTCCTCCTGCAGTCTACTGCAAATAAGCAGCACAATGGCCTCCCTATCATGGTATGGTTTCATTAAGTTAACATGGTACAATTTGTGCCCCTGTCTCCTGTCTAGCAGTTCTACCATGTAGTTAACATCATTTACCTTTCTTACCACCTTGTGGGGTCCCTCCCAAGCTGCTTGCAGCTTGTTGTGTCTGACAGGAAGGAGAACCATTACCTGCTTACCTATAGCATACTCTCTAGCTCGAGCATTTCTGTCATACCAGACCTTTTTCTGTTGTTGAGGTGCTGCCAGGTTCTCCTGGGCCAAGCCCATGAGTTCCCTGAGCCTTGTCCTGAGGTTTAGGACATATGCCACAACAGACTCCTTGTGAGATTCACACTCATCTTCCCACTCATCATGAATTATGTCTAGAAGCCCCCTTACCCTAAGCTCATACAGCAACTAAAAGGGTGAAAAACCTGTAGATTCCTGGGGAACCTCTCTGTAAGCAAACAACAGATGGGGCAAATATTTGTCCCACTCCCTTTTAAACTGACCTGCAAATGCCCGTTGCATGGACTTGAGTATAGAATTTAACCTCTCAACAAGACCATTAGTCTGGGGATGGTAGGGGTGGTCTTCAGGTGCTTCAACCCGCAGTTCTTTCATAAACAAGCTAGCAGGTCTGACATGAAATTCGTACCTCTGTCAGTCAGTATTTCTTTTGGGAAACCTACCCTGCTGATAATCTCTAATAAAGCATTTGTCACCTTTTCTGCCTTAATGAAGGACAAAGCCACTGCCTCAGGGTATCTTGTAGCATAATCTACTGCCATTAGGATATACTTTTTCCCTGTGGAAATCGGGGTACTCAGAGGCCCCACAGTATCCATAACTACCTTCTGAAATGCCTCCTCAATCACATGCAAAGGCATCAAAGGAGCTCTCATCTTGTCTCCTGCCTTGCCTACCTTTTGGCACTACTCGCAGGTTCTGCAGTACCCTGTTACATATCTGGAAATTTGGGGCCAATAAAAGTTCTTCATAATATGTCTCTTTCTATGTTTTATGCCCATATGACAGGCAAAGGGAAGATCATGGGCTATGGCCAGAAGCACCAGATGGTATGCTCTAGGAACTACCAACTGCTGTATTCTCTCACCTTCTAGCCCTCCCTTAAGGGTCCACTCTCTATACAGTAGCCCTTTGTGCCGGTATACAGATTCCCCCTTTCCTTACGAGTCAGGCATCTCACTAGCTACCTGCCTCAGGCCTTGCATTATAGGGTCTGAGAGCTGAGCCTGTCTCAACTCTCTCTTTTTAACCCTACCCAGCTCCCCTTCCACAGGAAGTCTGGCATCCTCTGACAACGGTTCCTCGCTGTCAGCCTGGGTACTACTACTCACCTCTACCTTTGCAGTCACTCTATTCAAAGTTACATCAGTACCCACAAGCAGCTGTGGCTCACCTTCA
The DNA here is from genome assembly GCF_019279795.1 of Protopterus annectens. Taxonomy (NCBI): domain Eukaryota; kingdom Metazoa; phylum Chordata; order Ceratodontiformes; family Protopteridae; genus Protopterus; species Protopterus annectens. The sequence continues at coordinate 1,953,379,989 of NC_056728.1, forward strand.
GTCTCACTGCTACAGAGTAGCTCCCTCCTTGAAGTAACCACCTCGCCAGTCCTGGCTACAAGTGTGCCATCTATCTGGGTTCCCTCAAGTCTAGCAGACCCACATGCTTGTTTCCAAGGCTGACTGCATGTAACTGCATGAACACATGGTACAACCTCATCAAAATTCTTCCCTATCAGGACAGCTGCAGGATGGTAATTTGGTACCCCTGTTGTCTCAAGACAACTTACTATTGGCATTTTGTCTTTCCTACTTACTGGCTACCTCACACTTTGTTCCCCACCTTGCCTCTGTGGACATCTATATGCCACATGGCCCACTGGTTGCATTCAAAACTTTTAACCCTAGGTCATGGATGTGTACTGGACTACTGGCTTTCCCTGCTACTGGAAGATTCTGTTGGGGCAGTCTGGGCTGCCCAACATAGGTTTCCTTAGACCCATGAGCAGCACTGGGTATCCCTTTCCTGTGAAGGGATGCCCTGCTTGCTAGGTATAGGCCTCCCTTCTTCCCCAGCTCATCTGAAGTAGCACATTGTACATCAGCTAACCAGATCATCATGTCCTCAAGCAAAGTGCTAAGGGATTGTTCCCTCACCAAAAAGTCTGCCAGCCCTTCAAAATTGGTGACCTGACATCCACTCACCCACCTATGAAAATTAGTGTTCAGTTCAACAACATTTTAACACGCACTTTCATCTGCCTTGCATCTATGCTCACAAAACTTTTTTCCTATATGTTTCAGGTGTTAGCTTAAAAAATTCTATCAAACAATTATTTTCAGCATTATAGTTAAACAGTCAACATCAGATAATCTGGAAAGTACATTTACAGCTTTACTATGGAGTATGGGGGGGGGTCAGGCTCCATACCCAGAGCCTTTGATCAACATTATACCATTTACATACCCTCTCAAACATGTGAATGAAACTATCAAAATTATCCCCCTCTGTAAACTGTGGAAGAAATTTACTGACCTTTTTTCTTCTAGGGTCTGGTTACTCCCTTCCCAATTAACTTCATGCCTCTGGCAAAGAGTCAGCATCTCCTTTTCATGCTGCCTTTGCCTCTCTTTCTCCACAACTTCCATTTCCAAATGACTGGCCTCCAACTCAAGTCTCTTTAGCTCCAGATGGATTTTTAAGTCCTCTGCAGAAAGGCCGATCTGTCCATTCTCTGAGTGCTGTACATCTCCACGGCAAGTCTGATCATCATCCTGATTGCTGTTTTCTGATGTAGCTGTGACCAATGCTGCATTCATGTCTGCCTTAGTCAGGTTTCCATGCACCAGTCCTTCAGCCTGGCACATCTCAGCCAACTGGCTCCTTGTCAGCTTGCCATACTCCTCTGCTGACATGCTTGCCTGCTCTTCCTGACTAACAAAGCTAACAAAAGAAATAAAACAAATGTGATCTGAACTCTGAATATTCACTGCATGGCTGATTTAGAGTACAAAAACACCTTCAGCGATCACTGTACACAAGCTACAGGAATTCACTATTCACACCACTACAAGCCAATTAGTATGTGATGTGGCTAACTCACCACTATCAAACAATTAATATTTGATGTGGATATACCACCACTGCCAAAAATTAGTATGTGATGCCTGTGCACTGGCCCAGAATTCAAGGAGCTTCAATCCTCACCACTAGTACCAGTGAGGAGCGTGCATGTTGGGAAGGATAACAAGTACACACACAGTAAAGTACAATTTCCCTAAAGAGCTCACAGAGATCACAGTCAGTCTGGGGCTGGTTTCTCCCTTTCTCTCCAGATCCCCAATAAGGCTCCCAACTGGCACAGCTATTTTGGTCAGATCCCAGCCGAGTAGTCAAGCAAAAATCTCCAGTACCCTTTCTGTCCAACCAGTGCTTTGTACACACACAAACACACAGACACACACTTTGAGATTTGGTTGATATACAAACAGACAATTCATGGGGAAGGCTGGCACAGGTTTTCCAGATATGCCCCCTACTGCCATGCTATAAGATAGTAATCAATGCCACCAACTACTCTTATTAGCTACTAATAAGGCCCTTCCCAAGGGGTGACCAGTTTCACAGTGTAATATTACTGTTATCCAAATAGTAAGTGTGACCCAAAGCTAAAGCTATAGGAGTGGCCTGGACAGTATCATTGATTACATGCAATGTACTCTAAGAGCTTAAATTAGCTTTACACAAAACAGCCACAGCTGAAAGGTTTAAAATTATTTAATAATAAATAATAAAAACACAAGGCAATTTTTAGTACTTCAACACAATGATGTTACAGAGTTCAGAGATCACAGGAAATGCTTTAAAATAATACTGTAGAATAGTCTGACATAAATATAGAAAACAGCTAGACTAATCTGGCTATTTCTATCTATCTCTAAGAGAAATCACTGTTCTAAATAAATATCTTACAGAGCAAAGGCAGAGTGCTGGTGAGTTGATGTTTTCAGGTTCAAACAAAATTAAAAATGTTCTCTCTTTCTCTCTGGGAAAGTCTTAAATTGATAACACAGTACTGCTGAGTCACTTCAGTTTACATTATTCTTAACAGTTCTGATTTAGTTTACCAGGCTCACAGAAACTCAAACTTTACATTTCTTAGTAAGCTGCACCTGGCCAGGAAGCCACAGCAATAAAAGACATTATACATATAAAACCTTAGTAATTGTCTCTTAAATCAAGACAATAGAAAGAATTTCCTGGCCCAGACATCCTGTCTCCTAGCTTGAGATCAAACAGTCATACAATGCTTGACTTATCAGCTTTCTTCCAGCAGAGTGCACTGTGGTTACATTTTTGAAGCTCAGTACAACATATAGTTTAATCATAAAATATAGTTATATTTACATTTGTAAAACAAGCCTGTATATTATATTAATATTTACAAATGGCATAGAAGTATTTACAAAATTCCATCTAGCTAGGCTGGCAGCCTTCACATGCTCAAGTGGGGAATAAGTGTCAGAGGCTTTTGGCTAGGTCAAGATAGATGGCGTGCACTGTCTTCCCCTCGTCCATGGCTTTGGTGAATGTTTTTAAAAAAAAGTAGACCAAATTTAACAGGAATGATGTCTCTTGACAAAACCAAATTGTGTAGGGTTAAGTGTTTGAAGATTGCCAATGTCCTTGTTTAACTTTTTGGCTCCTAAAAACACTGGTGGCTAATTTCACAGCACCCATGAAAATGGAGAATAGTTGCATGACCGCCGAATCATACACCAATGCACTGCACAAACACATACACTAATGCATGGATCTTGCCTTAGACAATAGAACCAAGAAACTCTCCTCCAAACAAAGTAAGCCAATCTGCTGGTCCCCTGCCATAAACAAACTCTACAACAGAAGGAGGAAACTGATGAGGAATAAGGTGAAGCCCCAAGACTGGTAAAAACTCCCTTATCAGCCTCAACATAAAGTTGAGATCCCTCATCAAATCCTCTAAAGCTAGCTATGAAAACAGAATTGCAGTAGATAGGAAAAACAACTACAATGCTTTCTATTGTTATGTAAAAAATCTCCATGGCAATACCCAGATTTGCTCTTAGCTACTGCACAATGGTATCACCTATACCAAGCCAACAGATATTGCCAATATACTGGCAGACAGATTCAATGTCAACTTTACCCCTCCCCCCCAAAAGACCAATCCTAATATCAGTAGATTGCCAGGCACCCAGTATTACTGCTATACAGGTTAAAAAAGCACAGTCCAAGGCCAAGAATACAGCTTCTATGGGACCTGAAAATATCCCTGGCTGTGTTCTACATGAACTAAAGAGTGACTTGGCACCTCACACGTGTGCCCTGTTCAGTCACAGCCTCACCTCAAGCTTTGTCCCTACCGAATGGCACACTGCTATAGTCATCCCTCTCCACAAAGGAGGAGTGACTACAGACCCTGGGAACTATTTCCCTATTGCCTAACAAGTCTGATATGCAAAACTACGGAAAGCATCATTATGGACCTAATAAACAAGGATATAGGGAATCTCCAAACACTGGATCCCACACAGTTTGGTTTTGTGAAGGGTAGATCATGCCTGCTCAACTTGGTTGACTTCTTTGAGTTAGTCACCAGAGCTGTGGATGAAGACAAGGTGGTTCATACAGCCTACCTTGATCTGGCCAAGGCCTTTTATACCACTCCCCACTCAGGAATTATAGAAAAACTCACTAAGTTAGGCATCAACCCCTATATCACTAGGTGGGTTGCAAACTGGCTCACAGATAGAACCCACAGTGTGAAAGTAGCTGACTCCAAAACAGACTGCTGACCAGTCATGAGTGGAGTCCTACAGGGATCATTCCTGCTTCCTCTCCTGTTTGGTATCTACTACTCAGAAGGCCAGCCAACATGAAGGGACTCTGGCTGACAAATTTCGCAGACAATTTCAAGTTGGGAGCTATTATTAACTCCCCATGTGATGTTGACATCCTACAGAAAGGCCTCACTGAGACCAACGACTAGTGTCAGAACCATAGCCTTAATCTCAATGCCAAAAAATGTGTCGTCATCCCCTTCAGGAAAAACCCAGTTTCCATAAATTATTACATCGACGGTAGTCCACTGAACACAGAAGACGTTATAAAAGATCTGGGAACACAGCTTGACAGCAACCTCTCTTTTGACCACCACTTTGCCACTGTGGTCAGAAAGTCCTTCTATGTGGCACATCTCATTCCTAAAGATTTTGCATCCAATAAGAAAGAGGTCATTGTCTGCCTCTACTCTTCCCTCATTAGGCCAGTCATCAAGTACAATGCCCCATTTGGCATGTACCTCACTAGACACCTACAACAACTGGAGAGGCCACAAAAGTACCTCACAAAGAGGATCCTAGGCGTTAAACACTTGTCCTACATGGCCAGACACAAAAAACTCCAATGATTCTCTGTCGCATATCACCTACTTAGAGGTGATCTCTGCTTGACTTACAAAGCCATGTATGACCCAGCTCTGTTAGAAATGCTACATCTAAAGAAATCCCAATCCCTTCGCACCACATGCTCCAGAGACCTCAATCTCATTACCACAATTACCATAACATGCTGGAGGGACAGGCTCATAACCCAGAGACTGCCCATGCTATGGAATACACTTCCCATACATGTTAAACAGGGCACCTCACTGGTCCTCTTCAAGAGAAATCTTGATGAGTTAATGATGGGAAATTGAAAATTCACCATTGGGATCACTCCAGTGTCTCTGCTTGACAGAGGTAATGGGAACTAAGGTCGGGTGGCATGATGCCAGGATAATCCTATAGGCTAGGCTTGTAAAGGCTCCAGGGCCATTAGCCTAGTACACATCTATGAACCTATGAACCTATAAGGGCCATGATAATGTATTCCATGGCCTTGCAGATCAGACTTGTTAGGCTAATGGGCCTATTACTAATAATACTAGTTATTCCACATTGTTCTGGATGCCACAACCTGTATTACAGCAAGTCTTTATTTTACAACTTTCTGATACAATGTGATAAATCAGGTTTGTAACTTATTGACATAAGTTTTGTTGAACAACAATGTAATCTTTGGAGGAGGGGAAACAGTCAAAGTTTCTCTGTTGTGTAAGCTACCAAAAGCTTCCTGATACAAATAAGGGTTAAGATTTATTTTTGCATGATCATGAGGGTTTTTACTTTAGGGCAAGATGTAATATTTACTAAAGGCTAGTCTCAACACTGTACTGTAGATTCCATGGGTCTTCATGCATTTTACACACACACACACACACACACACATATATATATATATATATATATATATATATATATATATATATATATATATATATATATATAAATAAAATAGTAGTATATTGTCAGTAGTATGGTATGGGGGAAATTTAAATGTTTTACTATTTCTTCTTTATGGATGGAACCAGTGGATCTTTTCCATTTCATATGATTGTCAGAAGCCTTTTGTCCCATGTGTTGTTGTAGCTTTTCATATTAACAACATGTTATCAGTGTTTGTTATGCACAGTCTGAACCCTGTGCTGTTATGAAAGGGTGTGGGGAAGCGAAGTGAGAAAGAAGAATAAGGAGACAAAGAGGGACGAAGTAGAAAAGAAAAAAAGGAAAAAAGGAGAAAAGAAAAATTAAAGAAAAAATATCTCCATAAAGTTGTGAATATTAACAAGGAAATGTGTAATCCTGGTTTTCTCTTCCTTTGATTTTTTTATGTATACCTTAAGAATTATATATGAATACTTTAGTATGTTATGTCCTTTTCTCTTTCTACTGTATTAAACACTAGCGTATTTTCAGAGTTATTAATAAACAATACAATTAAGTTAGTTGCCTGTTATATAACTGAAGTTTCTGATTATTGTAATGTTATTTCAGTGTGAAGTTATTGATAATATATTTCTTAGCCAGGATAATCTTTTAATGATACTAGTCATATTTGTTAAATATGCATATAACTATGTCACAATCATTTATTTGCTAATACTAACCATTTGTTTCTGAATATATTTATTGCATGTTTTAAAGTTTTATCTTTATTTGTCTAAATGGTCAAGTTTTCTTTATCAGCCTGTCATAATTGTGCTTTATATTTGACAATTTTTTACTTAACTGATTTGAGCTGTTTCATTTAAAATTATTCTATTTATTCAGACATAGTCTCTTTATACAGGTTTTATCTGTAGAGCTGAACTTGGCACAGTTTGGTTAGTTATGAAGGGTAGTCTGATAGATCTTTGTTTATCTATTAGACTAGGAATTTCGATAATTGCATGTTTGATGCTGAAATTTTACATTTATATTGTTATAATGTTTCATGTTTTATTTTTGTTATTGTTTTCTTCTAGGCCTGAATCAATAATGTTTAAATTTCTTATTACAAAAATGTTTACTTTATTTACATTATCTAATTCTTTAAGTGTTTATCCATCAATAAGTGCAGGAGAGAGTTTTTGGGATTCAGAAATAAATACTAGTAATAACCTTAACATTTCTTTTATGTACCCTCATGGAAATAACTTTACTATCCATAAACAGTAATGGTTTAAATAATCTAAGAAAAAGATCAAAACTGCTAAGGTATTTGAACATAAATAAAGCACACATGTTTTTCCTACAAGAAACCCACTTCAAAATAATGAAAGAGATATTTGGATTCCTAGTAAGTACCTAACCCTTGCTCATTTCTCTTATAAAACTAAGACTGGGGGTAATGATACTTTGAAAGAAAAATATTATTAATCCTCATATAATCTATAAATATGAAGACCAAGATGGACTTCTCTGTCTTGTTATTCTTAAGTTCAATAATAGGATTTGGACATTCATCAATCTCTGTTGGTTTCCTGGCATGGGCGTAAAGATTGCAAAACAATCTAGATTTTTATCACAAACACATATAAAGGTAATTTAATATCAGTAGGAGATTTTAACTGCATTCTAGATAATTCTAATACTACTAATAAGAGAATACTAAGACTCTTCTCCACAGCAAAAATTCTTAAAAATAGATTGAGTCTTTTAACCTACTTGACACATTTAATGTTAAAGATATGAATTCTTTGGAGTTTTCAAATCATGTTCCTAGATTTGGTAGCCAAACAAGAACAGATGGAATCTTAACTTCTCATGATTTGTACTCTAATATTTCAGATTTCACCATATTCTCTTGTCCTATGCCTGATCATGATGTCCTCTTCCTAAAGTTTCAAACTGACTTTAAAAGGATAAATTTCTCGAAAAGAATTTCTGCATTTATAACAAAAATTTAAGATTTCAAACTCTAACTTATCTAAGAGTTACAATTTTTTCTCATAACAAACTTTACACCAGCTATTAACATATGATAGCTTGGGATTCATTAAAAGGTTATATTTATGGTAGACATCTTTCATGGCTCAAAAATAAACTTAAGGAATGGGACTCAGAATTACTAAATATTCAATCTGAGCTTTTGTTAGCTAAATCTAAAGACACCAAAAAACTATTGATAAAAAAGAGAATAGAGGAACTAAATAAAATATATTGTTATCTTATATCATAAAATAAATATGACTTTGAGAAAAAAAAACGTTTGTTTAGGTGCACTTTATCCCTCATTGATAAGTTATACATATGTTTATGTGATAAACATACGCATGAGGCATAAAATACATTCTAGGTCTAAATATTCTTAAAATATTGCATGAAGGTACAAAAAAGAAAGTATCTGACATTGGAAATATTCTTGAAGCTTTTAAATATAATTATACAGATCACAATAATTGTATTAATCTAAAAATCAGTCTTTCAAGATTAGGCATAACTTTTCCCAATATTAAGGAAATTCCAGAAAAATTAAAAACAAATCTTCAATCACAAATTTCATACACAAAAGTTATAGATAAATTTAAGAATTTTAAACCCAACAAAGCACCAGCAATGGATGATATTATTATAGAATTTTATAAACTTTTCACTACATCTATTACTGCTTTTTTCATAAAACTTTCATTGAAATTCAGTCACAAGGTACCCCTCCTCCATCTTGAAGATATTTGCTAATCACCTCCCATTTTAAAAGGGAACAAAGATGCCCAAATATGTATTTCCTATAGACCTATTTCTCTTTTAAAATAATGATTATAAGATCTTTATGTCCATTTTTTGCTGATAGAATAAAAGTTCCATTGATCCTTGTAATCAATAATGATCAATCAGGTTTTATACACAATAGATACATACATAATATTAGAAGAATATGAACTCTTAGCAAATTCTTGAATAGAGGAAATGAAGAAGCCCTGATAATTAGTTTAGATATTGAAAAGGCATTTGATTCCTTAAACTGGGATTATTTATTTAAATTGCTAAACCTTTTTGATTTCTCTTTTTCATTTATTTCTCTTTTAAAAATATCTATAAACATAATTTGGCTTATGTTACTAGGACCTTTTACTTTGGAATCTATTCCCTTACCTAGCAGTACTAAATAGTTTGCTCCTTGTCTCCTATCCTGTTTATACTTGCCATTGATGTCTTTGCTATAGTAATATGAAATAATCCGAAGATCAAATGTATTGATATATTTAATCAATATTGCTCTAAAATTATGTTATTTGATGGTTTGTTAAAATTGCCTAAGTCATAAGTAACTCTTTCAGAACTAGAAACTTCAATAAAAAATTTGAATCAGCTTCTGGTTTTTGGTTTAATAAACTAAAATCTAAATGCATGTTACCAAACAAAAAGAAGAAAGCACAAATTAGTAACAATCACGTTATTGGGAAACAAGCAAATTCTCTTGACTATTTGGGTATTGCTCTATGTAGTACTACAGAGAAGACAATTACAACCAATTATAATAATATTATAGATATAATAGAAAGCTATACAGTTAAATGGAATAACATATTTATTTCCTTTTAGAACAGACTACAGTTAATAAAAATTAATCTTCTTCCCAAAATATTATATATAGTTTATTTTTTTTCCTCCTGAAAATCATTTTATCATTGACATAAATAAGCTCTTATTAAATTTTCTTTGGTTCCCTAAAAAAATAGAATAGCTTTTATACATCATATTAGACAATGGAATCAAGGAGGGATACATTTTCCAGAAATTGAAATGTATATGAATGCCTTGATATTTAAAGTAATTTTGAATTGGCTGGACCCAGATTATACCTCTATTTGGAAATATTCACATTTAACCATTTTATTAAATGAAAATAATCTCTTAACTAACTTTTCTTTAAATGATTAGTCTAACACATTTTTTCTTTGTTACATCACACAATACAATATCTCTACACCTATCAAATTTAACTCTATGAATTTTATTCTTAACAATTTTAAGAAATTTATTAGCGCTAATGTTGACATTAAAAATCTGATTTGAACTTTTAATACCCTTTAGTATCACAACTATTTTTTGACAAGCTACACAAACATATACTTACTTCCTGAGATGCCAACTATTTCATATGTTGGAAAGATTGTATTAAAGAGAACAAAGGATTAGATGCCTAGCCACTTATGAAAGATTTTAACTTGTCATCTCAAGATTAGCTTCTTTTAAAAAGTATATTAGCTTACTCCCAGGATCTTTGCAAAATACTTCATAACTCGTACTTTAATGATAAATCTATATTAATAACTTATTTATATGAGGTCTTATACAACAACTCCAATACAGAAAACATCACTTCAAAATTAATTATAAAGCAAAACCACAATAGAGATATTGGCATTATATTACCATGGGTTTATAAGCCTTGTTTATCCCAAGAAAATAAATCTAACATTGTATCATCTGTCAAACTCACATTCTGATCACAATACTAGAGTATATTTACCTGGAAGTTTTAACACAGGGCTTTTCAAACTCCAAACAAATTTAGTAAGTCTGAGAATATCTCCTGTTGGAGGTGTCTACAGATCTGTAAAGCAAACTGGTTGCATATTTTTATGACTGCCCTATACTAAAGCAACTCTGGAATGATATAGATGATTTTTCAAAAGCACTATTTTCTGAATCATTCCTACTAACAAAAGCCTTAGTTTTATTTAATGTTAATGTTGGACTTCCTTTGAGCAAAGATAATCTGTTTTTTTTCTATGGGCAATACTTACAAATGCCAGGAAATGCATTACTAAAAAATGGAATTCTTCTGCTTCTCCACTTCTGGAAGACTTCTTATCCTTATTGAAAGATGCAGCACTAAAGGAATCCAAAATCAAAGAATACAGGATTTATCCCAAACCTTTTGTCAACAGTCCTTGGAAAGAAGTTACATCACTTATTGATACTCTACAAATGGACTGTAACTCTTTTTATGGAATCTGATAGTTATTGTGTTATATACTCATTCACCAAGGAATGTATTATCTGATGACAAATTTCTTTTCTTTTTTTTTCTCTTATTTTCTTTTGCAGACCATTGTATATATTGTATATAGTTAATCTGTTTAATTAAGACTATTAGTTTTATGTTCTAAGAATATCATATTTCATTATTTGTTATTAGAAAAATAAAAAAAAATTATTTCAGAAAAAAATGGCTTCTAAAAATTACAACCACACACATGATATATATTAAAAATCTGCTTGAAGCTTTAAGAAGCCTCTACTAGGATTGGACAGCCAGTCAGATAAATTAATAATATTGTATCATTTATGACACAAATTGTATAATGCAGCTCACAGTCACCTGCTTTTTCTGACATTTTTGTTTATTCTTCCATTTTGAACAGTACACTCAGTAAATGTTCTTTAGATGCATAGGCTGCAACAATTTTATAAAGGTCTATTACAAGTGCTTATATATGACTAACTTGTGTCTTACTTGCTCGTTGACATTTGCCGTAAACAACAATTACCCTACCACCCATTAGATTTATTTTAATCAACTATATAGCCCTCCCACATACCCCAAGTAAGTGATGTATTCTTACCAGAGCTAGTACTCCCATCCAGTCCTTAATGTTAAGTTCATTCCTTTCTCCTTAACCACAACCCGAAAATGTTTGCTTCCTATTCCTGAATTCCCACATTGGCTCCATAACCATAAACTTACTTTTACTCCGAAAACTTAAATTTTCTGATCTTTATGTAAACCTAAATTCTCCTCCCACTTTTAAAAGCTGTTTGCAAGATATTCCAATTACCTGTAATACAAATGCCAAAATAAATCATTAATGAAGATCCTGTTTTGCTTGAAGTACAAAGACTGAGCTGAGGCTCTGGTTACAGAGCTACAAGTCAGAGGATGAAAGAAGATGGAACTGTGTGAATTGTCTCTGATTTTGTCTTTGCCTTATGCAATGTCAGCAGCCAGATTTCCATCCATCCATCCATCCATCCATCCATCCATCCATCCATCCATCCATCCATCAATCCATCAATCCATTCCCTCTTTTTCCCACATCACTGAAAATGCAAATTACTGAAAACTCATTTCACTGAATCTCATTTCACTGAACTGAGCTTAGTATATATGGCACTGTGTAGAGTACTGTAAAGCAAGTAAAAGGTATATGCACTTTTCCCCACTGTAGTGCAATCCTGGAGTTAGTATATATAGTAAAGGAGGGTGGGTGGTACAGCTCCCCACATTGGGGTGTGTAGGGGGTAGCCCTCCCACCATGTTTGTTTTATATTATATTTTACCAACAACTTCAAAACAATACATTTTTACACAATAGACATGCATAGTTACAACACCAATCACTAACTCTCTCCAGAAGACAATATGTACTCAAACTAAGTGGGGGGGGGCTACACCCACCACACTCCCCATTGTGGAAGGCTGTGCCCCCCACGCACCCCCTAACTATATATACTAACTCCAGGATCACACTACAGTGGGGAAAAGGGCATATACCTTTTAACTGCCTTACAGTACTCTACACAGTGCCACATATACTAACTGCAGTTCAGTGAAATGAGATTCAGTGAAATGAGTTTTCAGTAATTTGAGTTTTCACAAAAGTAGTCTGGCTGAACTGAAATTCAGTGAAATGGGATTCAATGAAACAAAGTAAAACCATATATATATATAAATATATATTATAGGCAGATAGATAAAATAGATACAGTTATAGATAGATATAGATAGATAGACAGATAGATATGCAGAAATATTGTTAGTGTGTTGAAAGCTATAAAAGTCCAATTGTGCACACAGGCAAAAAAACTAAGAAAGCACAAAGCACAGGGCACAGTAATCAGCATTTGCACAGTAACAGAGGGTGGGTCCTCAACAAGCGAGGTCCCTGGATGAACCAGCACCCTGACTAGAAGCCTGAGCTCTAAAGGATCTTCCTTAGGGCAGTGATGCTTTCTGTTAGTCTGTTGTTGTGTAGGTTCACCCCACTAGGCACGATGATTATGCTAATTATTCCTCATGTCATTATTGATTCTAAATCTCTCACATTGTAAGATGATCAAACCTGGTAATCATTGCACAGATTTCTACATGATGCCACACACATGCCTGAGCACGTGGTCATCTCTACTACAGGCACACATTGGTTTGTATAAACAGCCCCTGCCATTAATCTTCCATGGGTAATAATGCATGTCAAGCTGACTGTAGGTGTCCCCTAATTATTCTTTTTAACTGTATCTGTACAACAATAGTTAGAATATAGTTTTGATTATATTTGTATTTCTCTTCTCTCATACTCTTTGTCACAATAATTTATCTTGTATACGTTTCTGTGGTTTATTTCTTGTTTCTCTCCATTTGTTTTACTACTGTATGTGGCAGCATAGCAACCTGCAACTCACCCACCTGCAAGACCTGTAGCCTCCCACAAATGACAGCAGCATCAGTGCCAATCCCACCATCATCTGAAACACTCTGAACATCTGGTTCACAGCCAGGCATAGTTGCGTTCACATCCCCTGACCTACCTGCATCACCTCTGTCAGATGGTCCACCACCAGAAGCTGATACACTGGAACCCACAGGTAGCAGTGCAACTGGAGGTCATATCTTTGTCAGCCATTAGCAGCTGGCAGACATTGTGGGGAATATCATCATCATGTGACTGGGTACTTGGCACTGCTTTTTGAAGTTGGAACAGTTTGGCAGTTGGTACAGAGGATTAAGACTTTGAGTTGCAGTTCCTGTGGCACAAGGTTTGATTCCCCTTATCTCTTAATTTCCTATTGTTTGACCTTGAGTATATCAGTTAACCAGACAGTGTTTAGGAACAATTGGGATTTTGGGCTAGGCTCTTTGATGGTCCCATGGGCTGCAAGCCTAGTAACTACCTCTGAACATTGAGAAAATGCACTGATGACTTCAATCATTTTCTAGACCTGCACTGAGCCAGGACAAAGTACTAAAAGTACCCTCATGATGAGCAATCTCACACTGTGAATTAGCAGGCAGAGACTGCATCTGAAAAAACTCATCCTATCTCCCAAACAGGTATTCCCCCTCTCTTTTGTGTCCATGCCCACCCTTATTGGTTTAACAGTCCTCCTCTCACCATTGTCTTCCTTCAATTTCTCTGACGTTTCCTTCTGCATTGTGTTCCCCCACCCTCACTGTGTTGCTGTGTACCGTCTTACCCTTTTCTAGATTACCTTGCTATCTAACATGCCACTCATACTTTTCTCTTGCTTCACTTCTTTCCTTCCTTCCCAAAATTCCCTTCTCTTAAAAAAAAATGTGTTCCAAAAAAAAAAAAGATTATTTCTCCTTCCTCACCTCCATCATGCATTCTTTATTTTCTTATCTTCTGTTCTATTGATTGCTTGCTTTCCCTTTTCATGTCTGTCCTACACTTCAATTTCCAACCTGTATTCCAGTCAACAAATAAATAAAAGCACTACATACATGCCCAAAAAGGGCTTATAAAACAATCACAAAATTTCTGGTTGTATATTGCACAATGTGTCTCAGAGATCACCCTCTATGCCCCTATATAACCAATGAATAATATTTCTTCTCATTGCATGGCAAAAATGAAGTCCAACCTATGTCAAGCACTGTGGATTTTGCAATAAGTTGTGCACATATGCTGAGCACCATTGTGTGGGAGTTGTCAAATATGAAATGGAATAAAGATTATGTCTTCATTCTTATTTCTGCCATCACTGAACTTGCTAATGATTTGCAGTATAGACTGTCAATGCAAACATGGATGTTCAAAGCACCTTGTGGCTCTGTTCTTTATTTTCCTTTTCTGACTCCATTCTTTCCATGTTTAACATTCCCCTCATATGCGTTTCTCTAAGGACTTCAGCATGACTTCTACAAAGGATCAATACGATAATGCTGTGATTTGGAGTGAATCACTGAAGAAAGTCCTGGTTTCAAATTCCTTGATCTTTCTTTTTTATTACTTCTTCCTGTATGCTCTTCTGTAGCATTTCCCTCACATATCTTTCCCTGAGCCCTGCAGTGTAACTCCTGCTATAGCTCACTTAGTTAATACTATGTTGAAAAGACTCTCACTGAAAAATGCCCTGGGTTCAATTCCCTTGAGTTATGTCTTTGCTTACTGCTCCCAGTATGCTCTTGTGCAGCATTCCACTTATATATGCTCCCTAACACAATCAGTACATTTCCTGTAGTAGTTGTCAAGAATATCATTGAGCAGTGCAATGCGAAAATATGTCCTCTAGGTTGATATTTTGCTTTTCATTAGAGTTACCACCATAACACAGATACACCGACAAAATAAAAATGTAACGATGTCAGGAATGCTGTAGGTCTGTACGCAATGTTACTTTACTGTAAACGCCTACCCTGCCTATTTATGACATTTTGTCATTGTTCAGGTATTTCAGATCTATATCTGTGCATCTGTAATACCCCTTATGAATCTTTTTCTGCTTTTATTCTGTGTTGACCAGCTTCTTTTGTAGGTTTCTGTCAGGATGTGTTGATTATATTGCATTACTCACAGGTCTACACTCAAGCCTTCCCAATCATACCCTTACTTTGGTCCATAAGACATTTTTCTGTGTATATTTTGTCTTCAGTCAATACAATAATGCCACACATTACCACTAATGTATGCATGTGGTTGTGCAACAAATACACTAGAAGTGTGAGCATGGTTGATGTTTACAATACCTGTCTTTGCTTTACTATTGCTGTGCATTAGTCTAACTTGACTTTCCTGCATATTCCTACTTTGGTTGCAATGAGGATTTGGTCATTGTGCAAACTGGTCTGCCACACACACACACACACACACACATATATATATATATATATATATATATATATATATATATATATATATATATATATATATGGGCTTGTAATGAGTAAATGGTAAATACTGTTGATTTGGCAGTAATCACAGATGCAGCATTTCTGCATCATCATTTTTTACCATTTACATGAAAAAATGATGGACAGGGATTGGTTTATTTTCCTTTCACTCACACCAATAAATTTTAGTAAAGTATTTAATAAAAGGAACAACTTTATAAAATACTCTCAACAAATTTAAACTGTCATCAATACATCATGAAATATCGAGTCTTTTTACTAAACAGCCTAGCCCCTCTTTTTACTAAACAGCCCAGCACCTCATAGAACAAATACAATAAAAGCCAAAAACATTCCCTGGCTATCTAAAGAAACCAGAAAACGAATGCACCTGAGAGACAAATGTTGGAAGCAATATCAGTGAAGAAACTAATGAGTAAAGACCATATACTTATTACTCCAAACTCCGATCAGAACATAATTCTAATCTCAAAAAGGTCTGGAATTGCATTTCCTCCCTTTTAAACCCTGGTAGAAAAGACAATCCATGCCCTAACCCAAACTTCCTAGACCATGAAATTCATCTCATTTCAACACCTTTTTTGTTGACTGCATAGCCAAATTAACTGCAAACTTTCCCATTTTCTCTCCCTCTCATAGGTTCATAGGTTCATAGGTTCATACTAGGCTATCTGTCCAAGGGCATTTATAAGCCTAGCCCATAGTTATGTGGCTTTCGCCACCCCTTTAGTTTGAATAAAAACTATGCCTGTCATTTTGCTGTGCCTCTGTCAAGCAGTGACACTGAAGTAATCCCTGGGGTATATCTGCAATCTCCCATCCATTGGTCAAGATTCCTCTTGAACAAGGCCAGAGAGGTGCTCTGCCTCACATGTACCAGGATTTTGTTCCACAGCATAGGGAGTCTCTGGGTGATGAATCTGTCCCTCCAGCACGTTCTATTTATAACCGTGTCAAGGTTTAAGTCTCCCGCCCTTGTGGTTCTTAGGGATCTAGATTTTTTGAGGTGAAGCATATTCATCAAATCTGGGTTTGACATGGCCTTATATGTCAGGCACAGGTCACCTCTGAGCAAGCGGTATGAGACTGAATAGAGCTGGAGTTCTTTCAGTCGGGCAGCATAAGACATATTTTTGAGACCCTTTATCCTTTTGGTGAGGAACTTTTGGGGCCTTTCAAGCTGCAGCAGGTGTCTGGTCAGATACATTCAACGGGCATTGTACTCAATCATAGGTCTAATAAGTGATGAGTACAGGGGGACGATGACCTCCCTTGATCTAGATGTGAATCCCTTCATGATCAGGTGGGTGATATAGAAGGTTTTCCTAACTACTTTAGCAACATGAGTGTCAAACGAAAGGCTACTGTCAACCTGGGTCCCCAGATCTCTGATGACTTTTTCTGTGCTCAGTGGATTGCCACCTATATGGTAGCTATGGGTAACCTTGTTTTTCCCGAAGGGTATGACTATGCATTTTTTGGCGTTTAACTTCAGGCCATGGCTCTGGCACCAGTTATCCATTTCTGTGAGGCCCTTCTGGAGGATATCTGTGTCAGATGTGTTTTCGACTATGGCGCCCATAGTCCCCCATCCACTGATTTTCCCTCTAACACTCCACATTTCAGTCTTAAACCTATCCCCACCAGCAGCATAAAAAACTCCTCCTTAAACTAAAGCCTTGCTCCTACATTCCTGATAATCTACCTCTATCCTTCCTTAAGATGGCTGCAGACAGCATTGCCCTCCCCGTTTCCATTCTTATCAACAGGCCCATCCAGGAAGCCTATGTCCCCTCACTCTGGAAGAAAGCTTTTGGCACCCTCTCCACAAAGGCAGCAATATCACAGACACTACTAACTTCCATCCTATAGCTATTCTCTCACCTCTCTTTAAAATCCTCGACAAGTGTATTCATCACCAGCTCTTGCCATACCTCACACACAATCATCTTCTTACCCCAAAAGAACATGGTTTCAGGCCTGGCCACAGCACTACCATTGCTCTTCTGTCATTTCTTGGCACCATTAATTGTGCTTGCAAATCTGGGAAAATCCTATCCCCCCTTTACTTAGACCTCTCCAAAGCCTTTGACACTGTCTCACATCTTCTACTCTTATCTCAACTTTCCTCCTTCAGTTTCTCTCCTTCCTCCATAGCCTGGTTTACAAGCTATCTTGCAAATAGACAACAAGCTGTTAAATTGAAAAATTCCACTTCATCCTTTCTCAACAATCCCTCCGGAGTCCCCCAGGGCTCTATTCTTGGCCCCTTATTTTTCAATATTTTCATTAATAACTTTCATAAATCCATTGATAATGCTGCAATGATCCAGTATGCTGATGATTCTGCAATCATCTGTACAGCAAACTCTCCCTCCGAACTCCTTCAAAAAATCCAGTTTTCTCCAATACCGAAACCTGAATGCTAAACAGTCATCTCTCACTCAGTCTCAGTGCTAACAAAACAAAAACGATGATATTCTATCCTTCAAGAAATTTCACCAAAGACAAAAGCTCCTTTAAAATAAAAACCCACAATAAGACTCTAATTGAAATTGTACCTCACACCAAACTACTCGGACTCACCACTGATGAACATTTAAAATTCGATATCCACATCCAAAATAATATAAAAAAACACCAAAAACTAGGCCGGCTGCATAGACAAAATCGCTATCTAACTGCTTCTATCAGATGTACTTTGGACTCCTCCTACCTGCTCCCCTCTCTTATGTATGGTGCCCCTCTACTTACTCATTTCCAAATAAGCCTAAAAAACAAACTGGAAGCCTGCTATAACAAAGTCTGTAAATTTGCTACAGGGTCCAAATACTCCACCCATCACTGCCATTCCCTTCAATCCATAAACTGGCTTGAGCTTCCTAATTACCTGAAATTCATACAACTCACCACTGCTCACAAACTGATATTTCAACCCTCTATCTGCCCCTCTCTTTCATCTATCTTAACCCCTTACCTCCCCAGTCATATTGTTAGATCTGAAAACCAAAACCTCATTAAAATCTCTAAGCCCCTACACCCTCCTGGCCAATTACTTCTATCACACTCCTTAGCTAAACTATGGAATTCTCTCCTCCCCCTCCCTCCACAACCACTCTAATTTCAAATCTGTCCTCCATTCCTACCTTACCTCAAACTTGGACTGTTCCTGCTGTCTTCCCACCTAAATTACACGGTCGTCTCTTTCAAACCTCCCTTCACTCTCATCTACTATCACCTCTGATCACTAACATTATTGTTAGAACAAACACTAAACTTGTATAAACACTTTATGACTTGTACTTTTAATTATACTCTCTGTATTACTTTTGACTTTATCTATATTTTAACATTTGTATTTTTAAATGTATACTCCCTGATTTTGTATTTGTATTTTAAACTGTATACTTATGCTTTTGTATACTGTATATTCCATACTCTATTTATATATTATTCTATTAAATGTTTTTGGAGTGTTCTCCCCGGGTATCCACTGAAAATGGGCTTTCCTTGGTCCAGTGGACTTCCCTGGTCATCAAATTGGAAATAATAAATAAAAATAAAATTTCTGCAACTCATTCTATAACAAAGTTATTTTTCATGTAGGGCATGATAATAGTATGATAATGCAAAATATACCGGGCACATACAGAAAGTGGGACAGATTTGAATACATTAATATGTTTCAACAGATTTACTTAGTAAATTGAAATGCAGGTAAAGAGCACAAAATGGGTGAAACTCACTACCAACTCAAATAAAAGGAATGTGTCATATCAGATCACAATCACTAAAAGACAACATGCACAATCAGAGTAGAGTATAAGGTGCTACTTGCATGGATTAGGAGAAGTAACACCACTGAACTGAAATGAGGCTAAGTGTATTTAAAGAAAGTTAGCAAAATGCACCCTGTGCTACTTTTTCCAGGCCAGCAAATCCTTTCTTGCAAGGACATAACCAAAAGAGAAGAAGTCTGGATATAAAATTTGGGCTCATTTTCATCCACAATATATCTAAGACTTGATGAGAGTACACAGATACAAAAGACACAGCATATAATGCCATCTAACAAAAGAGAATGAATGACATGACATTCAATCTGCATGTTAGTTTTATGAGACTGAATCTCAAAGTGGGGCTCTATGCACTGTATGTCTCCCCTTAAGCTAGAGGTCAATGTACAAAATACAGACTGTACTAGCTATACTATAGTATCCTGGGATGTCATATGAAATACAATTCAGAAATTTTAGTTATCTAGCATGTTATATGATATTATATAACATTTACAAAATACATATTGGCACAATAATGCATTGCAGCTGTGGTTATTAGTCATTGCTCTCAGAATATTTAGCATACTCTTTCTACATTCCAGGTGTCATAAAAATTCTTACTCATTTTGATAATTTCATAATTTGTACTGTTAACAAGTTAGGTGAAGTACTGTCACAATATAGTAATTTGTTACAATCAGGGAGTTAAGTAAAGTAAGTAACTGGAACTATTTTCTCATTCACAACAGTTCTGCAAATCAAGAACATTATTTCTAGTAGATACCTTAATAAATTCTAGGTGTAAACTTTGTGAGTCAGGTAATCATCCTAGTAAACATCTCTGAGCTGAAAGCTAGGTCTTATGCAGATGTCTTGCATATCACCATAGCAACGGTTCCCCTTTGGTTTCAAGTATCATTTCATTTCATTTAATGAAAACATCTTGTTCATATATTTAAAAGGATATTTCAGATTATAATAAAGAAATATGAAGCGGAGAGTCCCTAAAATGGAACAAATCTGCAGCTAATTTGCTCTACAGCTTATCTATTTATTTTTTTAAATGTTTTCCATGGCAGTCATGCTAGGTGAGTGCATCTTTTCAGAGGAGACCAGAGATGATATCCCAGATGACTAGGGGTAATTTACCTAAAGTAGTTGGGAATTCCACTTACTCTTTTTAAATAACTGCAAAATGTTCTTTTGCCTATATCTGGGCTATTATCAACTGAGACAGAAAGAACCTTGGTTTAACATCTCATCTGAAGACTGGCACACTAAAGAGTGGAGAAACCATCACCACCACTATTGCACTGCAGTGTCAATACTGAAAAATAAATCTAGGCACTTGTAGGAATAGAACCTATAGCCTTCTAATTATTTGGCACCAGATGTTGAGCGTGGGAAACATATTGCACATCTGACAAGTTTTACTATCATTTTAGTTTCAGGAGAAATACCATGTCAAAGCAAAAGAATGCCAAATGTTTTTTTCTTTATGATTAATTGTACCTGAATTAATGTTATGCATTCAGGTACAGTTAAGCATAAAATTAATTAATTAATTTATTTATTTTCAGTTTGATGACCAGGGAAGGCCACTGGGCCAAGAAGAGTCCATTTTCTGTGGAGTTCTGGGGAGAAAAGCTCCAATGAACAATTACAAGCATGCACAAAGCAGTATAATCATCTAAATCAGGCTGTGAATACAGCATAATGCATATGAGGTATAATACAATCATGCAAAGAAATACAAATAATAGGACATTGTTGGAAATTTTGTATGTACAAAGTTAGATACATTTACTGATATAAGAAAATCTAACAAGGTTAGCTGCGGTACAACAGAAGGCTGTCCAGTATTGCTTTAATGGAGAGTAGTAGTAGACAAAGTAATGGTAGCATAACAAACTATACAACAGAAAGAAGAAACTGTTGCAGAAAAGAGGAAAATCCCAGGATGCAAAAAACTCCTTTTCCAGCCTCAGAAAAAAGATGAGATCCCTCATAAAATCCTGAAAAGCTAGTTACGAAAATAAAATTGCCAAAGATTCCAAAGACACCCACAAGGCATTCTATAATTATGTCAAGAATCTAAATGGCAATGCTCAGATCTGCTCTGAGCTACAACAGAATGGCATTAAATATACTGATCCCAAGGATATTGCCAATATCCTGGCAGATCGATTTAGTGCCAACTTCACCCCCTCTCACTCCCTAAAGGGCCCATCTCAATACCAAACGATTGCCAAATTCTGGTAATCATGGCCACACAGGTAGAAACTACACTCTCCAAAGCTAAGAATACAGCATCCATGGGACCAGATGACATCCCGGGCTGTGTACTACATGAACTACAAAATGAGCTGGCACCTCACCTAAGTGTTATGCTTAATCATAGTCTCACCTCAGGCTCTGTGCCCACCGAGTGGTGCACAGCTACAGTTATCCCACTCCACAAGGGGGGATCCACCTTGGATCCCAGGAACTACTGTCCCATCTGTCTGACAAGCCTGATCTGCAAGAGCATGGAACGCATTATCATGGAACTTATAAACAAAGACATTGGCAACGTTCAAACACTGGACCCCACCCAGTTTGAGTTTGTGAAGGGCCGATCTTGTCTCCTGATCCTGAATGACTTCTTCAAATCAGTCTCCAGAGCTGTAGACGAGGGTAAGACAGTCCACACAACCTATCTGGACCTTGACATTGCCTTTGATACCATGCCCCACTCTGGAATCATAGATAAACTTGCTAAGCTAGACATAAATCCCTACATCACTTGATGGGTTGCAACTGGCTTACTGACAGAACCCAGACTGTAAAAGTAGCCGACTCCAAATCCAGCACCAGACAAGTGACAAGTGGAGTACCTCAGGGTTCAGTCCTGGGACCGCTCTTGTTTGGCATCTACTTCTCTGAAGTACAGGCCAAAACTAAGGGACTCTGGCTAACAATGTTCGCAGATGACTGCAAACTGAGAGCCATTATTGAATCCCCAAATGATGTGGATATTCTACAACAGGCCCTTACAGAAACAGATGCTTGGTGCCAGAGCCATGGGCTCAAGCTTAATGCCAAGAAATGTATAGTTATCCCCTATTTTATTGCTATTAACTAATCTGCATGGATAACTGATTTGTCTACAGTTAAAAGCATTCTGTAGAGTCTCTTTGCTCCTTTATCTGTTTAAAAACATTAATTTTGTGGCTTTCTGTAGTGTTTAATGTCTGTAGGCTAATAGCTTTAGTATTGGTCCGCACCCTCCTTCCCTGTTCGTGTCTTGTTATACTTGGTGGCTTTGCAGTTGCCCACCCCTACTATAAATCTGATCTGCGACACTCCTCCCAGTCTAGTGTCATTAGCTCATTCTACCTAATACAGAGATAACATCTGAGAAGGCCTTCTGTTTCTCCTTTTTCCCTTTCAAAAAAAGAAATTGCCTGAATCTCCTTGTGTTCTGAATGTGCTTCTCAAACATTTTGGAAATATAGAGTATATTTTAGAGCATTTATTATAACTGTAATTGCCTTAATATTGCTACAACGCAAGTGCTCTAGGTTGCACTGCATCTGAATTGTTTGTGTGTTTTAGCGGCTTTTCTGTATATAGACTTCTCTGTATTTGTAGACTAGCTACTTATTCTGCTGTATTACTGCCTCTTAAATTGTTTTTCAGTTGTGCACTTGTCTTGCTTCATTTAAAAAGTTTTAAATTGCTGATTTTGTAGAGTTTTAATTGCATTTACTGTTTAGGACTACACACTCAAGTGTGTTAGCTTTTTCTGTGTTTATTTACTGTATTTTTGCATTGTTTAACCTGTTTCAACAAAAAAAATACTATCTTGTTTGCTCGTTTCCCACCTTTCCTAGCCAGTCCATATCCCAGGCTTTGGTTATCTCAGGACTTTAGTTTCTGTGTTCAGAGATATTCAGACCTTGCTGTGGCAAAGGGAAGTCCTACTGCTTACCAGTGGGAGTGGTGAGCATGGTACTGCCTATCTAATGCTAGAGGAGTGGTTTCCAGCTCTGAAATTGTAATTTTATTAGCCTTTTTGGGCTGATTTCTATCCCTTTCAGCTTTCTGGCTTAAAAACGCATGTGTTTGCACATTTTTCGCATTGTGCAGCACTGCGAGGCTACAGTTAAACTATTTCAGGTGCTAGAAAGTCTGGTCTTCAAATTTTCCCTTATAACTAGCTGGTTTCTCAGTAATAGCACTAAAATCTGATCCCCTGTGACAAGCACTTGCTCTAGAACCTGCTGGAAAGCACTAGGAAGCCTGAAACTGATACAAGCACTCAACTCTCCTTGTCAATAAGGAGAAATTAATCGTAGGCACTAAACAGCCAATAATTGCAAAGTACCTTGCAAAGGTAAGGGGAAACAGCTCTTAAACTTTACAAAAAAGCACCTAAACAAGGGTCAGCTTCCGGTGATTTCTCCTATACACCTGGTGAATCTGGGCATACTGGGGTAATGCGGCAACTGCCTCATGTACACAGACAATCTTCTCCTCCTACCACCCAACACTACAACCTGCGAGAGATGCACTTACATAGCCAAACTGGAAGCAAAGCTCTCTCCGGCCAAGATTGTGCTAGACAGCCAAGAGGAGAAGGTTAACACCTGCACTACACCTCTAGCAATGAATAGCTTTTCAAAATCCACACCATCAACACCCACACATAGCAACACTAAACCCACATATGTGGAGGCCCTTAACATTAACCTGCCCAAGCAACAAGGACCTCTGAGGCTGAAACGCAAACAAACACCCGTTACAACCAAAGTGACACATAGCTCACAACACCAGTGTGCCACCCAACAACAACCCCTAAGGCAAGACAATGTACTCAACAGCTTAGTCATAGGTGACTCTATAGTCAGGCACACTGATATCCCACTCACCAGGCTGAACAAGGAGAAAATTACACTCAGCTGCCTGTTGGGTGCCAGGATCCACCACATAATGCATGCACTCAAGTCACTCCACAACAAGTACAAATACGACTCTGTCATTGTCCATGCTGGAGTGAATGACTTGAGACGTACCTCCTTGGACTACATGAAAAGAGACATGGAAGAGCTCTTGGATCATGTGGCCCAGGCAGGTATGACCCTAGCCCTGAGTAGCATCCTGCCTTCATCCAGAATGATACCACAGTATAAGGACAAAATGATTGACTTCAACAATTGGCTAAGCTTCTGGTGTCATTCAATGGGGATCCAGTATTTGTCTGCCTGGGAAGACATGATCAACAAACAGCGATACTTTGCCAGAGATGGTCTACACCTGTCACCCCTGGGATTCAGGTTACTGGCTAAAGCTCTTGCCACCCTTAAAGTGCCTTTTTTAGACAAGGTTCAAAGGATAAAACCACCACCATAACAGATACAAGCATGGGAAATCTGAAGGTAATGCTACTCAATGCTAGAAGTCAAAACCTCAAAATACACTTTCTCGAGGCACTCCTAAAAATGGAGAACATCGATATCTGTGCAGTAAATGAGACCTGGTACAAGGCTCCAGAGAGCACCCCTGCAATACCAGGCTACAACACTTACCACACTTTTCGGTCACAAAACCAAGACAGAAAAACTAAAGGTGGAGGAGTTTCCATATTCACCAAGGATAATCGCACCTCCAGGCTAGTTGCCCAACACAATGCATCTGAAATTCTCCAGGTGCAACTAACACAAGGTAAGACTGCAATCCAAATTCTAGCTTGCTACAGATCCCCCACCATGCACCAAGATTCTCACTACACCTTTTTAAACCTACTGGAAAATATTAAGATACAACCAAACACCCTAATACTGGGTGATTTCAACTACCCTGCCATTAACTGGGAAAACTACTTGGGTACCAACTCCTTTTCCCAACAGTTCTTGGAATTCATAAATTCCAATGCCCTGGATCAACTAATCCATTGTCCCACCAGGGGCTCCAATATCTTAGACCTGGTCATTACCAACATGGGAGATAGATGCTCCTCACTAGTGGTTACCCCCTCATTGGTCAGGTCTGACCATAAGCAAATCACCCTTGACATCCACATCCCAACCCCACCCCCAAGTAAGGAAACCTCCTTAAAAAACTTCTACAAAGCCAACTTCATGCTACTGAAGTCAGAAGTGACAAACTTCATGACACCCATGCAGACGGGATCTGAAAGTTCGACTGCAGAATCCTACACTAAGGCATTGTATGAGCACATCCACTCGTGCATGAATCATGCCATCCCAAATAGAACCAAGATGCTCTTCTCCAAAAAAAGGAAGACAATCTGGTGGTCCCCTGCTATAAACAAACTATACAACAGAAGGAAAAAACTGTTGCAGAAAAGAGGACATTCCCAGGATGCAAAAAACTCCCTCACCAGCCTCAGTAAGAAGGTGAGATCCCTCATAAAATCATCAAAAGCTAGTTACAAAAATATAATTGACAAATATTCCAAAGACAACCACAAGGCATTCTATAGTTATGTCAAGAATCTAAATGGCAATGCTCAGATCTGCTCTGAGCTACAACAGAATGGCATTAAATATACTGATCCCAAGGATATTGCCAGTATCCTGGCAGATCAATTTAGTGCCAACTTCACCCCCCTCTCATCCCCTAAAGGGCCCAGCTCAATACGAAAAGATTGCCAAATTCCGGTAATCACAGCCACACAGGTAGAAACTGCACTCTCTAAAGCTAAGAATACAGCATCCATGGGACCAGATGACATCCCAGGCTGTGTACTATATGAACCACAAAATGAACTGGCACCTCACCCAAGTGTCATGTTTAATCATAGCCTCACCTCAGGCTTCGTGCCCACAGAGTGGCGCACAGCTAAAGTTATCCCACTCCACAAGGGGGGATCCACCTTGGATCCCGGGAACTACCATCCCATCAGTCTGACAAGCCTGATCTGCAAGGGCATGTAACGCATTATCATGGAACTTATAAACAAAGACATTGGCAACCTTCAGACACTGGACCCCACCCAGTTTGGGTTTGTGAAGGGCTGATCTTGTCTCCTGAGTCTGATTGACTTCTTTGAATCAATCTCCAGAGCTGTGGATGAGGGTAAGGCAGTCCACACAGCCTATCTGGACCTCGGCAAGTCCTTTGACACCATCCCCCACTCTGGAATCATAGATAAACTTACTAAGCTGGGCATAAATCCCTACGTCACTCGATGGGTTGTCAACTGGCTTACTGACAGAACCCAGACTGTAAAAGTAGCCGACTCCAAATCCAGCTCCAGACAAGTGACAAGTGGAGTACCTCAGGGTTCAGTCCTGGGACCACTCTTGTTTGGCATCTACTTCTCTGAAGTACAGGCCAACACTAAGGGACTCTGGCTAAAAAAATGTGCAGATGACTGCAAACTGGGAGCCATTATTGAATCCCCAAATGATGTGGATATTCTACAAAAGGGCCTTACAGAAACAGATACCTGGTGCCAGAGCCCTGGGCTCAAGCTTAATGCCAAGAAATGTATAGTTATCCCCTTTGGTAAAAAACATGTAACCATGAATTACCACATAGGTGGCAGGACACTAAACATTGAAAGTGTGATGAGAGACTTAGAGACACAGGTGGACAGTGGTCTCACTTTCAATAACCACATTGCCACAACAGTCAGGAAATCCATCTAGGTGGCACACCTCATCACTAAGGGCTTTTTATCCAGAAAAAAGGAGGTCATTATCCCACTGTATTCATCCCTAATTAGACCCATTATAGAGTATAATGCTCCATTTGGTATGTACTTCACAAGACATCTGCAACAGCTGGAAAGGCCACCGAAATACCTCACTAAAAGAATCGCAGGCCTAAAGCAGATGCTATATGCTGACCGTCTAAAAAACTCCAGCTATACTCTGTGGCATATCGTCTACTCAGAGGCGATCTCTGCTTAACATACAAGGTCATGTCACACCCTGAGCTGTTGGACATGCTCCAATTAAAGAAATCCCAATCACTCAGAGTCACACACTCCAGGGATCTAAACCTTGTCATCACAATGAACAAAACATGCTGGAGGAATAGGTTCCTGACCCAGAGACTCCCCATATTCTGGAATAGACTGCCCATACATGTCAAGCAGAGCGCCTCTTTGGCCCTCTTCAAAAGGAATCTTGATGATTGGATGGGAGATAGGAAATTCACCCCGGGGATCATGTCAGTCGCCCTGCTAGACAGAAGTCCAGAGAAGTAAATATTGTGGGAAGAAATATCCAGGGAATTGTTTTGGCTAGGCTTGCATAGGCCCTAGGGCCGATAGCCTAGTACCAACCTATGAACCTATGAGAAGTAGGTGTAGCAGGGGATGGAGGTGAGAGTAGCTGGAGGGGGAAGTTATGTTGGAGAGTGGCTTGGGCATGTCCATTTTGAAGATAGGTGGGAGAACAAGACAGATTTGAAGTTGGTGTGGTTTGGAGTATTGTTAAGGGAGGGAGGGAGAGAGTTCCATAGTTTAGATATGGAGTAGGATAGCAGGAGGTACAGTTAAGCATAAATGCATTTCATGAATTCTTGTTAGAATTCTATTGCTTAATTCTCTTGGTACAATTGTTTTGCTGGGTTTGAATAGCAGCTGAGTTAAACCCAAATTTCATCACAGAATGTGTAGTATTGGATGGGAAATGACTTTATTTTCACTTGGACATTGTAACAGTAAATATTTTTTAACATTTGCATTTCAGGACTTCATTCTGTGAACTGACCAAAATCTTGTAGGATGTCTTCCAACTCTTTTAAATCAGCATAAAGCCCAAATGATTAAACAAAATGTCAGAATTCATACCATTGTTTACACTAGACTTTCCTGCATCAGTGCACCATGAACTCTCCCTGTTTGGCTTAACAGATCACACTGTATAAATGTACAGTTATTTGTTTCAGTATTCTTCAAATTAATGCTTTCACAAATGTAAATAAAACTTCCTGCATAATTGTGCAATTTGACAAACCTGAGCAATATTGTATCCAAGACTTTGAGTTATCCGTTACTAGATTCTGTGAATTGTTGTCTTGACTGACTGCATATTACCTTCTACTGAAATATGACTGTTAAGTGCACTTTGTATTTATTTAATCTTGTCAGTTTGTTCACAAACTTTCCACTGACCTTCCTTTCTCTTATTCTTCCACAGTTTAGAAAACAGATTAAGCAATCCACAGTTTCACCAATCACCCTTTTTAGTTGAGAAAAATGTCCTACCATGCAGATAACTACACCTTTCAATTACAATTGCGTCTATCATGACCAAGCAATTAGCTAGGTATGTTTGCTCTTGGATGATCTGATGTATTCCAGCTGACTAGGGGAAATTCTATTTTTCACTAAGTACCATGGGTCATTTTACCCCCACCTGAGCTATCACCAACTTGTGCAGATGGAACCTTGGTTTAAAATCTAATCTGAAGAATGGTATACCCCTTGGGTAGAGCATCCCCCCATGCTGCACTGCAGTGTTAGTATTAAAAAACACAATATTATCAGCATTAACAGTATATTGACACAAACATAAGAGAATATATATATATATATATATATATATATATATATATATATATATATATATATATATATATATATGTGACAATGCTATAACATTACCAAAGAAAGGAACACTATCCAATATTATAAATAACAATTTCAACAGTATGTAAAGGTATTCCAAAGTTCATCTAACTCTTTATTGCTTCTGTTGCTGTCTATATGGGAAGCTTTCAGTGTGCAGGCATAGTGATGTAATTCTTGCAAAATGTTATGGTATATTAGTTTCCAAAATCTGAACAAGAGTCTGGAGATAATAAGTGATATGTCTTAATGAACGAGTCATACTTGCAGGTATCTGATATAAATAATCACACATATCCATAAGCCAAAAGTTAATATCAACCAGTGGATGAATGTCTAATCCATCTAATCCATTTGTAGCTTAATGAGCTCTTTTTCAAATTACTTAGTTGGGATCACAAAGAAATAGCACATGCGTATAATCTTCACCTTGACTCCCACACATTCCCCAGTTTCCATTCTTGTCGTACTAATTCCCTTCACAATGTGGTGTTGCATATGGGTACATTTAAAGAAAGAAAAGATCAAGGCAGAGAATTACTTAAAATCTTCCTGCATACTCACACATTTGTGTCATTCATGATATAAAGTATTTTATGAATATTTTTTTTCCAAATTCTCCTCTAGCTTAATTCTTCCCTAAAATGTGCCCCTAGGAATAGCTTATATGGTTAGGACAGTGGATAAAGGAACTGTAAATTATAATCCTTATAGCTCTGCAATGTCTTGCTATGACTCTTAGAACTGTGATAGGTACACAGATACTTCTTAACAGTATGTGTTGCCACTATCCCAAGTAAAAAGCTTGTGTTTGAGCCTTGATGGGAGTTATACCAAAGCATTTGTGAGATTGTTAATTGAAAATATCTGACCAGAAAAGGATATCTCTTTCTATCCGCTGTATCCACTGCATTCAGCTTATTACCTTACCCTCAATGGTATAACTTTCATTATGCCAAATCTTGTTTAAGGATCCAAGACCAATGCTTGACCCAAGGAAAATTCTCTACCACTTGACAAAAAGCTTCTTTGCCCCCCCCCCCCCCCCACATCTGAGAGATGTCATACTAGATACAAATTAATAAATGCATCATTGTAAGATTAGGAAAATTGAGATCCTTCTCTATGAAGCTAGACTTTTAACGGACTGACATGATACACCATGACAGGGAAGGAATCCCAAATGAACTCAAGTAACAGTTTGTGTAAAGTTTTCATATGCTTGTCCTAGGCTACATTTGGCAAATGACTAGTGATAGTGTAGTTTGCTACAAATGAAGATTTTGGTAGACATTTTTGAGCTAGAAAGGACTGTTTCAGTTTCTTTCAACTTGTTGCTCTTTCCTTGGTCTTCATCAAGAAAGGGTCTTTGTTTAATTTAATAAGAATGATGAGTGAAGTTCCAGGTGTGATAGCCAAGGAACTAACTTTGAGCAGCATAATGCCAGGGAATGTTCTTGGGCTAGGCTTATATAGGCTCCATGGCCGTTAGCCTAGTACACAGCTATGAACCTATGAAGCTCTTCCATTTAATCCTGTAAGTCAACTGCTGTGCATTATATCCTTTTATACATGTGTTTGATGGTGTCATGACTTGACACTTTAACAAACAACTTCATGGAGTTTAAGATGTTTCTAATGTTAATCTTGTGATTCTGAATCATGGGAGTAGAATCCTGTGTAAATCAAGAAATATGATAATGTTATTTGCTGAAAGCTATAATCCCACATCTGCAGCACAGCTAGATGCAAAGACTTAGTGATTCAAACACCATAACAAATTGGGATAGAGGTTACCTTAGTGGGCATATTTGTTGTAAAAAGGTAGGGAGCTTTGATCATTTGTCATTAACTGGACCATAAGATTTGGGTGCAAAAGTTTACAATACATAATGAATAAAGCCCTTATCCCATAACAACCCAAACATCCCTCAAAAGCTTCTATTGCAGTAAGTCAAAGGCTTTATCAATGTCTATGAATATTGCAACATACAGGTGTCTGAGTCACTGCAATGTTGGTACACACTGAGGAATAGCGTTATTGCATTGCAGCATCCCTTTTGGCCTTTAATAAAAGGCTGTTGGTTAATTCTCATGAATGTAGGAGATACCTTGTCTAATCTGCCTTACTAAGATATGGGCCAGGAGTTTTGTGCCAGTGAGCAGCAAAGAAATGTTTCATTTATTCGGTTGATTATTGCATTTTCTTGATTTTTTTTGGGAAGGAAATAATTATAGTTAGGAGTTGTGATTGCAAATTGCCCTACAATAGCTTCCCTAAACATATACAAAAATACATTCTCCCATATCCAGCTGGAAAGTTTTGTAAAAATCAACGGGAAGCATTTCATGCCCTCATCCTTTGCAGGAACTGAAATCACTGATAGTGTGTAGACTCTTCCCAGTCATAAAGTGTTTGTTTAACATCTCGATATCTGTAGCTAAAGACTGAGGACATGCAATTCTGACCAGAAAAACCCACTTTATGTTCTCTTCCAGTGTGGTGCTCTAAGCATAACACTGAAACATAATATTTTTCTTACCTCTAAAGAGGAACATAGTCTGCACTTTCCTGGTGAGTAATAACTTCAAGTCACTTGCTCCTACTTTGTCACTTACAGGATATGTACATATAGCCTGGGAGAGTGGTAGCCCAGAAAAGTGTTTGTTTGGCCATGTGTATTGCTCTAAAGTCCCTTCTGCCAGTCATAAGCTGAGTTTGTAAAGATACACATGACCTCATCTTTTTTATTTTTTAGGTCTGGCTCTAAATATGTCAGGTTGTGTACTGTAGTAGTAGTTTCTTGTTCTTAATTTTTCAGACTATTTTCTGTTTCAGTCTGTTATACATACTCATAATCCCAGGTTTGAAACCTTCCCGTACTTCTATGTAAGTTTCATTCAGAAATTTATGAAGCAACCTCTCAATACATCCACATCTATTTTCATTTTTTTAATTTTGGTCCATCTGCCAAAAACTGTGGGAGTACAGCTCTGAAATCCCCTTTATCTTCAAATTTGATAGTGACTTGAAAGATAGGAAGAAAGAATTTCCACTCCAACAAAATCAATTAGCAATCACAGAGCTAAATAAAAAATAATAAATTCTGGAATTCACTTCCAGTATCAGCAGAAATATAATCCCTACTCTTTGTGTTCATAAATCTGCAGGTGCCCATGAACAGGGAGTCATCTCATGCACTGTTTATCTGTTCACAGGGAATCTAATTCCTCTGGTAAGTAGTTTATCTGAGTGTGGGATTTCTCCCATGTTATATATCATTCCCACAACAATGGTAATTCTACCCCAGATTTCTTCTAACATTTCAGGGAAGGCTGTGAAGACTTTAGGGCCATCATTTGTTTGTTTATTGAAATTATATAAACATTGTGCATATATGGTAGTCTCCATGTTTATAATGACTCATTTTAGCTCATTTTGTCAACTTCCTCCTGACTTTTGTGTCACCCTAAAATGTTTCAAAGCAATGCAGTCATAGCTCTATTGGTTGTAGGACCAGTTGCAGTGGAGCTGCTAGAGCATACAATGCATTCTTTAAATTATTCTCATGCAATAAAATGCTATTTGGACTCTAAGATCATCCAATTTGCACACAATTTTATTTTTAACCACCCTATTCAATTCTTGTGCATTTGCAGAAACAGTTTTAAGGATCGCATGCTCTATAATACAGTTATCCAATGACTCTGTAACTGGATTCCCATGTGGTCTAATCAATGACATCCAACAGCCTGTGACTTTGTTTCCCACTTTGATAAATCCCTGCCCCACTGAAGTAAGAAAGGGGTAAGCATCAGTGAAAAAAAAAGCTGTACCTCAGTACTTTCCATAAAAAGGTACATACAAACATTTACTAGGCAAGAACACTTGACATAGCTACAACTTGACCCCCAGGCTATTTGCAATGAGTAAAATTCCAGGCCCACAAGCCATACAAGAATAATAAAAGATGATATTTTCATACATAGCTTGCCTGTCTCTGCTATATATATCTTCAAACTGAATTTGGGCAATCCAATGACATCAGTCAACAAAAAATTTTACAATCCATGTAGAAAATGAAATGATACCATTAATGCTAACAAAAAGTTTACCCACTTTCAAACCTTTTACACAGCCATTATATTGACAAGAAAAGACGAGACAATGTATGGATAGGGTTCAATGCAACTGATCTGTTTGCTCATCATCATGACATAAAACAATAATCTCTGAAGTGCACATTCAGTGTGATTCTTTATTTTTTGTATCAGCTATATTTTTCAAAACATCTAGAAGCTTGTTCCATTCACTCTCCATTGTCCATGAGACCCTGCTACTAGCAGTATTATTAAAAAAAAACTCATTCTTAATCTAAGATGGTTTACTACAGATTTTTGCACCATTAGCTTTTTGTTTGTTCAAATAATTTATCAAATTATACTCACTATCACAATTTAATTCAACTTCTTTACTATTACTACACACTGAAGTCTCATATTTATGCAACATTTTTTTGTTCTGGCCAAAGACTTTCAGAAAATGTAAACTCAATAACCAAATTTTCTCACATTCTGTATAACAACTTTTGTTAGCATCTTGCAAATAATGTATATATGTTCTGCCTTTCTTACTATCAGCTATGGACTTGTAAAAGGATCTTTTGATGTCTTCTCAGTTATTCATTGAAGTGTTTTCAAAATTTTTAATATCCATTTTAAAGTATATTTGGGTTTTTTTACAGATAATCTGATAACTGATGTGAACACTTTTCTAATGTTCCATATTTTGTACATTCCGTTCTTTGCCTTTATTAATGTTCTTGTTTCTTGTATTATCTTACTTTTTAGAACTATATTACATTCCTTCATTATTTCATCTAATATTACTCTGTTTGTGCCATTAATAAAAACATTATGTAATAAATGTCAACCTTCTATTACATTTTGCTTCAGAAATGTAGACAGCCAGTCACTAAAGCACCAATTATTTATGTATATATAATTATGATCTTTAAGAATGTTATATTGTCTAGCACTTAACTGCTTGTCTAGTTTGTTTGAGGTTGCATTTAAAGGTATAGGTATACCTAAATCATGCTGTAATCACTAAGGTGGAAGGAGTTTGCAAGAGTATTTAAAATAATTCAAGGTTAAACCTACTGTATAGAATAAGTTCTGCCAGTTTGGCTGTTTATAATTTCTGACAATCCAAGGTTACTTAATATACCCTAAAATCCCTTTGAACTACTTGTCCTTCTAGGGTTACATAAATTAAAGTGATTGATTAAGTTGAAATCTCCAATTAGTATAACACTGCCATTCCATTCTTGAGGTATATTGGTCAAAAGATGTTTCAAACATTTTAATATTAATTCTCCATGGCCTAAATATAGCTATCAAGTTAACAGCTCCCTCTTCAAATTTAAAGGTTACAAATGCACATGCTCACAAATTGTTTTTTGTTTATTGTGTTGAAACTTATTGAATACATTTTTACTAAAACTGACACCACCAATCCTATAAACTTTGTTGACATTTTATAATTGAATTCCTGGTATGCATTTAATTTGAGAATCCAGTCTGGATCACGATACCAGGTCTCAGTAATAACTTCAATAAAAGTAGTATATTACAAGAAGTTGTTGCATCAAGTTACTAATTTTCCTCCTGAACTTTTAGCATTTGCATACACCAAGTTGATGTTTCTTGGCATCATCCCCATCTCAGAGTTCACCTTGTCAGTGTCCTGGTGAATAATAATATAGCATGACTTAACATTCAGTATTTTAGATGCAGGCATTCACTTGTTCAGTTTTCTTATTAACACCCTTTAAATGAGCTCAGTCCAAGAAGGTTGAAAAGCAATGCCCTTTCCAGCAGTAAGCCTCATACTGATAACTGTTCTGCTAGCAAGAGTTAAGTGATTTACTATTCTGAGATCATTTAGCCCAATATACATAATAATTTCAGTATATCTCTTATTTTTGACTACTAAGTTATCCAGACCTGCACTTATGTCTTCCAATCTGGCACCAAGAAAAGAACAGAAAAATCTGTCTTCATTTGAACATTTACAAAAGTATACATCTGTGCTTCTTCATATCAAGTCCCCCATCTCTATAACCACATGTCGAGTGGGAGCTGGTCTGTCATTTTCTGTGTATCTAAAATGTCAGAAGACAAACGTGTTCTCTTTTCATTATTAATAGAATGAGTCATGACAATCTTAAAATGTATTCATACGTTTATAGATATACATTTGTAATGCTTTCTTCTGCTGTTCCTTCTCTTCCATTCAGAGTTTTTTTTCAATTTGACCTATCCTTGTCCTTTTATTGTTTAGTGAACTAATAATTGCATTTTGAAACAGAGAAAAATGGAAGTAGCTCCAATGAGATAACCAGAGTAGATGGGTTAATATTATAGCAATAACCCACACCTGGGTGTGGGTAATGCTGGATTTACAAATCCAGCATTACCCACACCCAGAAGTGGGTTATTGCTATTATACAATGACATTATTTAAAAAAAAAAAATAATTACTTTTCTTAAATAATGGCATTGTATAATGCCTCCTTGCTGCCCTTCCGCAGCTGTCTGGTTTTCTACGCAGTACATCAGAGCTGTGGGCAAAAGCAACGGAGAAAGCAAGATCTCCATTGCTTTTTACTGTTTCGCTATGTTAAATGGGTTTAACATAGTGAGACAGCTTTAAAAAAAGCAACGGAGAATCTCCGTTGCTTATTTTAAAGCTGTCTTGCTATGTTAAACCTATTTAACATAGTGAGACAGTTTTGAAAAAAGCAACGGAAAAAGCAAGATCTCCGTTGCTTGTTACAAACTGTTTCACTATGTTAAATGGGTTTAACATAACGAGACAGCTTTAAAATAAGCAACGAAGATCTCCATTGCTTATTTTAAAGCTGTCTCGCTATGTTAAACCCATTTAACATAGCGAGACAGGTTTAAAAAAAAAAGCAACGGAGAAAGCAAGATCTCCGTTGCTTTTTACACACTGTCTCTCTATGTTAAAGGAGTTTAACATAGCGAGACAGCTTTAAAAAAAGCAACGGAGATCTCCGTTGCTTTTTGTAAACCTGTCTCACTATGTTAAACTCCTTTAACATTGCAAGACAGTGTTTGAAAAAAGACTTATACTAATGGAAAAAGTCCAGGCGACCGGGCCTTTTCCCATTAGTATAAGTCGATTTACAATGTGCACGCTAATCAATCAGCGTGCATGTTTTGGAATATTAATGGGGGGTCATGGTATAATAGTGGGTTTTATACATGCATAAATATATATATATATATATATATATATATATATATATATATATATATATATATATATAAATATGTATATATATATATATATATATATATATATATATCAGTTCTTACTCTGCAAATCCCTATTAAATACTTCAAATGCTGTAGTCAGGATAAGATACTTTATAAAGAAAGCAAGTCTTTACATGACAACTGAGAGAAATAAGAAGGAAAATTACAAATAGAAAACCAAAATACCTTCAAAATCAAGAACTTACACATTAACCATATATTTAAGCTCAAATAGCAAAATTCAGCCATGTGAATAAGCACAGGCTTAACTACAATCCTAAGGCACAAGCTAAAGTCCTCTATTCTGTTCATTCCAATGCAAGGGATGAGTTTAATGATATTCCATTACATCTCATAGCTGCTACTGTCTGAATATGGGCTGCTCTGTCATAAGCCTTTTTCACGAGTTCTTGTTCTATGAACACAGGATCAATTAATATTGTCTGCTTAGGAAGACAACCCAGTTTACTGAGTTAGGGATTGGAATCTCTTGGTGGTTGGTACACCAAATGAAAGCCTTTGTTATACTGGACCTGGTTTTGTTCATGCTTGTCTTTTAATCTTCCTTCTTCTACATGCAGCCTCTACTTCCCTCTGCCATCTTTACTGGTGCTCTGGGAAATGACCATTTCTTTTTTTTTTGCTTTCTTGCCAGTTAAGCTATTGGGCAGGGGTTCCTCATAATCAGTAAGGTCGTACTCAGGAGTAGAGGTTGCAGACAGGTCTTATGCTGTCAAAGACAAAAGTGAGTTCAAACAGACCACTTCCTCATTAGGAAACTAAAATAAGCCATCTTGTGATCCCTTTTTAACTTACAACAATGCCAGGAACTGATGGTGGATAGTGAAGTCCAAGTATTTTAAATCAAAACTGCTTCGACTATGATTCATAGAGTTACAACTGGATGAGGTC
Source organism: Protopterus annectens (assembly GCF_019279795.1). Lineage (NCBI taxonomy): Eukaryota > Metazoa > Chordata > Ceratodontiformes > Protopteridae > Protopterus > Protopterus annectens. Next base: position 1,953,417,340 of record NC_056728.1, read on the forward strand.
ATAATCAAAGGCAACCAGTTGTAACTATCCAAATGAAAACAAAAAAAATGATTTTTGCTTAGAAACAAATCCCTCTGCACTCTCCCAAATTTATACATACCAACTCCACAGATGCACAAAAATGAAGAGGGGAGAACTATCCCAAAACAAAGAATAACTGCTGGCACACATTGAAATCACCTCAGTAGTGATTTCCAATGAAGGGCATATGAACAAGGAGTTCAGATTCACTGAGCTGAACTTCATCAGTTGACTCCTCGTCCAATCTAAGCTTACTGAGGTGTAGGGAAGCTATTTAAACTTTCATTTAATTTATTACATGGCTCCTGACTGCATTCTGGGCATAATCATGCAAAGCTCTCTTGATATGTGGAACATAGCTTCCCTAACTAGGAAGTTCAAGAACCAGAAAATAACAGGCCTGGGCATAAGTTGGGTTCTATCCAGTGTTCCTGTCAGCTTTTTCTCAGTGTATTGTATAGGTCTATACATTTCTTTGCTTTCAGGTAGCTCTGTGATCCACACCTTATTCCTGAGTGATCTGTGAATTTCAACATATTGATCACTGCTGATGTAGATTAGCTATACAGGCTATATCTCACCATGGACAGAACACAGCCAACCAGCTTCCAAAGTTTCAGGGCACCTTCCACACACCCAAGCTGATAAGCAGCTTGAGCTGAGATGGCAAAAATACAAGTCTAAGTGTGATCCCTTCAGAACTGTACTACCAATGAGGAGCATGCTCCCTTGAGACTTTCTAGGATCGGCATTCAACTTGTGCTATCTTTTGCTGGGCAAAGAAATTCCTTTTTGGGAGAAAAACTTACATTTTCATAATTTTGTTGATGTTTTATTATTTTCAGGAAAATTATTTTAAAGCTAGGAGTGTTTTGCTTTAATGGACTTTCGAAAGATTAATTTTCCTGTCAGTTTTTAAGTGGTGTAAAGTAACTGAATCATTTTCTTCTTTGGAGAAATTGTCTTTATTTTTTCTTTTGTGGGGTTTTCATAGTATTTTATAATGCATTTTACTGTGTTTCATCTTTTTTTCTGTTAAAAAACTAACGTTTGTGGACTGTTAGTGTTTATCGGCAATTGCTGTTATTCTTCCCTGGGAAAGAGGCACCATTTTTGCCTTGTCCATAGAACAGACTACCAGTCCCACAGATAGTCCTTCTTCCAGCTACAAAAAGAAAACAAACAGCAAACAGCCTTTGCCACCACAGCAGGCTAGCAGTTTGCATCAGCCAGGCAGGTGACTCTGCATTGGATATTTTTATATCCCAGACCACCCTGGAACCTTCTTGTGTAGCACCCAAAGCCAGTGTTGACCAAGGGTTAGCCACATCCTCTGCAGCTGTTGGAGTCCACCCTCAATGGGCATGGCACAGCCAGCCTTTTCAGTCATGGAAAAGGGAACAGATAAGGTTTCCATTTTTGGTCAGAATTCTGTACCCTTCCCTGGGCAGTTAGTGCCATTAGTAACAAGGCTGACCACATTTTTCTTGTCAAAAAGAAAAAGAAAACTAAGCATGCATCTACTCCTCCTCAAATTTATTTTAATAGGAGTAGTTTACTTGGTCTGAGTAAGGGTTTAATTCATGGTATTGATCTTTCTTGTAAAGTAGTTTATAGCACAAGAAAGAGGAATTCCCCTTTTCCTGTAGAGATTCAAGATTATCTGAAGAGGAAGCTGCAGGGACAGGGATAGATTCAGTTTTTGCCTCATATTTCTCATTTTGACTCAGAGGAGAGCTCAGTTTCTGATTCTCCCTGTGGGGAGTTTCTCTTTCTCTTAGACTACTGCTAGAATGTGGCAGTGTTTTCAGTGGGGGAACACTGAGGTTTCTCAGTCCCTCAAAAAATGCTATGAGTTGTTACAGAAGGATTTTCCAGAACTTGCATCCATTTTTCATATTCTGTCAGCTTTGAAGGATGTGTGTCTTACTGCCTGCAATTTTCCTGAGTCAGCCAGCTGCCCCTAAAAAGGCAGATAGGATGAATAAAGTTTTGCAGTCTTTTAAATTTTTATGCACTATTCCCAAACCTGAACCAGCAATTATAGCTTTAATTGATCCCACTGTTGTTAAGCATCTAGTTAATTTCAATCCTACTTTTTCTGTTAAGGATGGGAAAATTATTAATAGGTATGGGAAAAACGGGTCTACCTGACAACGTCAACAGCTTAGAACGCCGACAATGAGAACAACGATGCCAGAAGATTGACAACTGAGAAGACCGACGGATGAAAACACAGACGCTGAGAACACCAACATGGGAAAAGGCTGTGTAAGTATGTGGTACTGATGGACGTTAGGGTGCGAGTAAGGTAAGTGTGTGATATTGACGGTCTGTAGGGATAGGGGTCGGTTAAGTGAGTTAGGGTTAGGGCGCAGGTTAGGTAAGTGTGCGGTAGTGATAGTCTTTGGGTTAGGGGTGGGTTAAGTGAGTTAGGGTTAGGGCGTGGGTTAGGTGAGTGTGCGATAGTGACAGTCTTTGGGTTAGGGGTAGGTTAAGTGAGTTAGGGTTAGGGCGCAGGTTAGGTAAGTGTGCAGTAGTGATAGTCTTTGGGTTAGGGGTGGGTTAAGTGAGTTAGGGTTAGGGCGCGGGTTAGGTGAGTGTGCGATAGTGATGGACCTTAGGGTTAGGGTTTGGGTTAAGGTTGTAGATAGTTGTGTATGTGAGGTTTAGTGTGGGTTTGTAAGGATTTTGGTGTGCTTGTGTTGTGTGTGTGCTTTTTGGACAGGGGATTTGTTTTGTTTGTTGATTGTCGGTATTATGGTGTATCGGGCATGTGAGGTTTCGTGTTTGTGAACTGTCGGTTATGTGGTGTCGGTGATTTCATTGTCGGTGTTGTGATGTGTCGGTGTTGTCAGGTAGACCCGGGAAAAACACATATTTCTGCAACTTTGATTTTAACTTGTCAGGCTCATATTTTAAAGTTTGTTCTAACACATTTTAAAAGTATGATGAATGTTTTATCTGCAGTTTCTCCTTATGATGAAAAATCTTCTTTAAATAACTTAGGTTTTTCTATTGCATGGGTCACTACTCAGTGTTTGCAGTATATGCATGACTCCATTGATACTTCTTCGAGGGTCATGACCACTTGTACCATTTTGAGGAGGTTTGCACGGCTGCATTCTCAGAACCTCCCAGATGATGTTAACAACAAGATTTTAAATTCTCCCTTGAGTAGAGATTGGTTCCTCTGTTGCAGAGCTGATCCAAGAAAGTTGTCAGTCCTCCTTGTGCAAACTATCCAAGTAACATTTTATCTCTTTGTTCAATTTTGGCAAAAAAAAAAAAACAGAATAAACAGTCTCAAGGTAATTCAGGTAAACAGATGTTTAAGAAGAAATAGCAAAGGGGTTCCAAAAGCAAGTCTTGAGCCTTCCAAGGACAGTCCAATAAGTCTGAATGACTATTCAAGAGACCTGGAGATCCCCTCCCACCCTGGCCCCTTTTTATCTTCCAGAAAGTCTGAATCTCCATTTTTTTCATTGGCAACAGATGCTGTCAGACAAATGTCATCTGAAAATAATTCATGAGTCTTACAGATGGTAGTGGGAAGACATTTTTCCTTTACTGGAGAATCTTTCTTCATACAGACTCTTTTATTTTCACCTGTTACCCATCACATGCTGTCCCAAGGAGAGATAGAACTAGTTCCACCTTCCCCAGTAGGGAAGCATTTTTTTATTCAAGGATGTACATTGCCAAAGAAAGAAAATGTGTGGAGGCTATTCTGGATCTTTCATTCCTAAACCTGATTGTGATAGTGCCCATATTAAAAATACTGTCACTTCACAACCTATTACCTTCATTTCTTCTTACAAGTTTCCTGGTAACATTCGACTTAACATATGCTTATCATCACATCTTTATTCATCCAGACTTTAAATGTTTATTCAGGTTTTGTGTGTCTAAATTACATGGTCATTTCTCTGCCATGACCTTTGGACTATTCATTTCACCAAAAGTGATCACAAAGTGTCTAGCTCCAGTTATAGGTCATTGCAAGCTACAGGGCATCCACATTTTTCCATGCTTAGTCAACTTATTTATCTTTGCACTGTCTCTGTCAAATTGTCAGGAACCTCTATCTTGGGTGAGAGATCTTTTCCACAAGCTGGGATTCCAAGAGAGCATTTAAAGTGTTTCTTGACTCCCTCACAAAAGATTGGGTTCATGGGATATCAACTAAACACCTCAGTTCAATGAGCTCTTCTTCCACAAGAAAAAATAGATCTTTATTTAGATCTATTTTTAAGGTTTTCCACTCATCCTTCGATCACTTTGAGGGAGTACCTCAGGATTTTTGGTCTTATGGCATCTATGATTTTCATGATGCCTCCAGGAAGACCCCACATGAGAAGGATACAGTGGTATCTGAAATTTCTTTGATCCCAGTATCAGCACCCTTTATAATTTTAAATTCCAGTGCTGAGGTTTGTCAGAAGAGAAATCTTTTGGTGTAGACAAAAGATATCCATAAATCCAGGTTTCCTGCTTCCTCCCCACTCCAAAGCAATCAGTCACCACAGATGCTTTGGACTTTGCTTGGGGAGTAGTTTCAGGAGGGATAAAAGTGCAGATGATGTGAGACACCAAGGACAGACAAAAGCAAATAAATTTCAAGGGATGCTTGCCCTGATCAAGGCGGTCGACTATCTGTTCTGAACCATCTTTGGTCCCTGAGACCTCTTCAAGTGATTACTGACAATACCACAGTCATGTTGTTCACCAATGAGCAAGGTAGAAGCAGGTCATACCCCATTTGCAGACTAGCCATGTTTCTTTTTACATATCTGTTTGCATGAATTTTGTTGAGACTGTTTATTCTGGGGGTTTTGTTGTTGTTGTTTTTTTTTTTTTCAAAATTGGATGAGGATATAAAAATCCATTGAATAGTTTGGAAAAGGAAGCCTGAAAATACATAGAGCTTCCCTGAATCAGTTTCCCCCTACATTCTGTCAGAGCAAAACTGTGTGGCAGACAAGCTGATCAGAACAAGTGCAGACCCTTAGGAATGCAAACTAGATCAGAGTTTTTTTTTTCTATTATTTGATTCATCTGTGGAGAATTCATCAAGTAGATCTCTTTGTCTCCTCTCTGAACAAGCAATGGGTAATGTTCTTTTCCAGAACTCCATGCAAGAAGGTCTGGAAGACAAATGCCTTTTCTTTTCCTTGGACAGGAATGTTCCTGTATGCTTTTCTACCCTTTTCACTAAATATCCAGGATACTTCTGATGATTCAGAAGGAATCCCCCAAGATCACTGTGGTGACTCCATTCTAGTCAAGAGTCACCATGATTCTCCCTTCTTTTGGAAATGGCCACGAGTAATTCCCACAAACTTCCTCACACGTGAACAGGGGTGTTTTATAGACCTCAACAGCAATCATCTTCAATTGATAGCTTGGATGATGGGGTCTCAATTCCTTACTGGCACCTGTTTACTGAGGACATGAAGCAGGTACTAATGGAGACATGTAAGCCTGCTACTAGAAAATCATATATTAGCAAATGGAAAAAGTTTTCTAGTTAGTGCCAACAACATAACAAACATCAACTCATGGCTAGTTGTTCTCTGGTTTTATAGTATTTGTGTGAGTTACTATACTATGACCTTTCTTATTCCTCTATCAAGGTTAATTTATCATTAATTTCAGTATGTCTGCCCATGGATCCTACTTTTTCATTGCAGTTTCATGTCAAATGTTCTTCAAAAGAGTACTGCTTAAGAGTCCTCCAAAAAAAAAAAACAGCGGCCCCTCCTTGGGAGCTTAATTTTGTGTTAGAAAAGCTAAGACTTGCTCCATTTGAATCAGCTAATCTGGTTGACTTGAAATTCTTAGAATGGAAAACAGTTTTACTAATTGCTCTGATATTTGCAAAAAAGGGTATCTGTTACAACCTCTTATAGCGAGTCAAACCTATCTCATTTTCTATAGGGACAGGGTTTCTTTAACACTAATCTTTCTTGTATGCTTAAAGTGGTATCTGAGTTTACTTTAAGCCAAACTATCCATCTCCTTGTTTTCTTTGCTGAAACTAAAAATAAGGAGGAAAGAATACTTCATACCTTGGATATTCACAGACAACTCAGATACTATCTGGACAGAACTAAATCTATCAGATCTTTGCACTAATTTTTCATTTCTTGTGAAGGTAAGACAACGGGACAACAGACTATTTCCAAATGGTTGTCTAAGGCTCTTACCTTATGTTATATTCACCATAACAAAACTATTCCATGCAGGGTCAAGATCCTCTCTACCAAGGCCTTGGTCTCATCTATGGATTTTTGGAAAGGGTTGGATTCTAGAAGTATTTTAGAAACTGTTACATAGTTCTCTTTATATAATTTTACAAAGCACTATAAGCTTGATTCCTTCTCTATGTCCAGATCAGGCATAGTCTGGACCATTCTCCAGGGGTTGTTGGGCTCTTCTCCTTCCACCTCACAAATGTAGTTAGCTATGGTAATCTATTCATATAGCTAAGGCTACTGCAGCAATGATTAATAAGATGAAATAAGTACAGTTGTGTAAGCTGAACTTACAATAACAGAAGATGTTTGAATAATCACTGCTGCAGTAGCTGCTCCCTCCCTCCACCCCCCTTATTTTGTGATCTGTTTGTTTATGCTAGAGTGTGGATATTTATTTGTTGTTGTTTCTAGTATTACCCTTTCAAGACTCAGCCCCCCTCCATCTCTCTTTCGGCTGGCAGGAAAGCTCTGAAGTGCTTCATGCCTAAACTCTTTTAGTCAGCTCAGGTTGAGTTGCTTTACAATTTGTGCACATGGAAGCTACCCTGAAGCTTTGGAAGTTGGCCAGCTGTTATACCCTTGACAGTATGTAACTCATATAGCTAAGGCTACTGTAGTAGCGATCATTCGAATATCTACTGCTATGGTAAGTTCAGCTTACACAACTGTACTTTCTAGATCATCCACCTTAAATTCCTTTCATCTTGTCCAGTGCTGTAACTCTTCAGTCTGGACTAAATGGAGAGATGCTATGGCCACACATTCTTTCAGGGAGGTGTGATGCTGTTCAGCCCTGTAGTCCAAGGCAATGAGCTGTTGTTGCAAGGAGTTAAATCTCTTCTTCAGGGTTCTAATGACTTTCAGGACCTCTTTTAGCATGAAGAATAAAGAGACTAAAGAAAGCTCCCATTCATTTTAAATGAGAAATCTACATTGGTTACTTTCTATGTTCCCAGTTATGTACTCTCTGGGATGGTTTGCTCAATATATGGTGTTGTGCACAGTAAAACTATAAATACACTAAAAAAAACAGTTCCTCAGGAGAACACACACACACACACACACACACACACACACACACACACACACACACACGCATACGCACACACACACACACACACACACACACACACACACACACACACACACACACACACACACACACACACACACACACACACTTTCAGAGTTCAGCAATTAGTAGTTTTATTTGAAGCCGTATATGAAGTTCAAACATATATTTTTTAAAAAAGAAATAGATATGAAAATAGTTCAGCCTAGGTGAGAGCATTTTCAAATCAAGTGTCATCCTCACATGTCTCTAGTTTTACACAAATTGATATTATCAGCACGCTGTTACATTTGAATGCTGTTTAGTTCTGCTTCTCTAAACACATTCACATTTGTTTAATTTTCACTCCAGACTCATATAACAGCTTAGTTGTTACTTTATAATTTTACGATGTTCAAACTCAGTCTTTAGCTCCATGTCTCAATTCAGTCAGAATAACATCAATAGACTCTTGCTGCCTTTGACCTGAGGTAAAAAATACATGAAGCAGATATGGCAATTCCATTATAAGAGCACATTATTGTTCATATCTATCCTTAATAACAACTAAATCAATCTGTTGATCTTTAAAAAGATTAAAAGTAAAAAAAAAAAAAAAGACTTTATTTGTCATCTTCTGCTAGGTGAAGAAAAATAATATATTGCTGCTGCTTACTTTTTTCTACAACACCTTGCAATGCTGAATATATGAAATTTCTGTAACCCTCTTTATGTTTTCTGCAAAAGTGCCCTGCAGAACTGATGTTATTAGGAGAGTAACTGGAAAGATGGATGGCATAATTAATTGATAACTACTCAAAAAAAAAAAAAAGATGTGTGAAACTCATTTTCTATGTAGGTCCAAAATTCTCAGCTGCCCTTGAAAGATAAATGGCTGGTCTACCTAAATGATTCATGTCTTTCTCATTTAATGAATTGTGGTTGTTTTGTCAACCTGTTGCCTTTTTTAAACACATTTTTATTTAGTTGTTTGGACTGTTTTGCACATTTTGTATGCCCTTTGGGTGTTGTACTACAAACGTCTGTGTTTTCCTAATAATTTTTCATATTCTCACTTGCTTTGTTTAGAGGTGTTACTTATTTCAAATGTATGAAGTTCAGCATGAAGAAAGTGTTTATATCCTTTATTCAATTCCCTTTACCTGGCCAGAAAAGATAAATCTCCAGGTGCTTCACAGTTCCTGGTTTGATACCACAGAATGTTTGGGTGCATTCAGATCTACTATAGCCCAAAGGCTTGATACACACAGGATACAGTATTAGATGTTTCCATTAAGTTCAGCAACATGCCATCAACAGTTGCAGCTGGAAGAACAGTCTGACACCCAACATACAGGATAACATTATAGACACTGGCCGGGATTCAATAATCTTACACTGATACTGCAGTGTAAGGGTATGATGTCAGCGCGTCATGCATATTCAGGAGGGTGCGCTGACTCACTGTAAGGCTTACACGGACCGTGCACAAGTGCAGGGGGTGTGTCAGCCTGCCGAGCTGTCCCAATATCCATGCCCCTGCAAGTGCCTAAACTGCAAATGTCAACAGAAGTGAGCGAGTATGCTCAAATGTCCACATACACAACACTACACTCCCCCACATTCTAAATCCCTGTACAAGTGTAAAATGTAAAGGTTTCCTTTTTTTTTTATTATTCCCGATATAGCTTCCCGTATTTGTGCGTGTATGTGCGGGTTTGCCCAGTGTTTAGCTACAGTTAGCAGTGTAGACATCGAAGAGGCTAATAAACTATTTATATGTAAATTAAGGGAAAAAGCAATAGCATAGTGGTAGAACCCTCGCCCAAAGAGTATGCATTCCAGGTTTGAGTCCCGCCACTCCACTACCTATTTTCTGTAGGAAATGTGCGCATAAAAATAATTCCTGACATTTACCTTTTAAATCCCAGTAAAATGCATTGAAATGGCCTATGCGTTAGTGAACAATATTTTATATATATATATATATATATATAAGAAGGTGGAACGGTCATGCATACTGATAAATGCATAAGTAACGTATCTTAAGCAATGTGAAGCACTGCTAAGCAAAGTCCACTAGTATTAAGCACAGTGAAGTATAATTGCTCATAGCTTAGCAGTGCTTTAATTAGCACAATAGTTTTGCGCAGAGCTGCGCATCGCACCAACTAGCGCAAACAAAACATGTTTGCAAGGAGCTGCGCACCTTGCCAACTCATTGGGCAACATCGGGCAGCGTAGAGCAACGTAGAGCAACGTCAAGCAACGTTGGGCAAAGCTGAGCAAAGTCGGATAAACACAGCCACACTCCCTATCCGGTCTGGCCAGTAGTAAAATAAAAAACAATGACAGGCCTCGAACCCGGGATACTGTGCACCATAATCACAGTACTAAACCACTAAGCCATGACAGCTTTAAATATGGATGCATTTCCAGCACATTCATATATATCAATAGAAGTTTACCCATTGCTAAGCAGGTTTGCTCTTAACTGAGATATTTCAAAACCGGCCAATCACAAATAAGTGCGGGAAATGAGGCATATTTAAGGTCCATAGGTGGGAATAATTGCCATAACTGGTTGTAGCTCCCAACTGCAGACAGTATGGCTGGTGCTGGAGAGGGCTCTCATTTTCGACCACAACGGTGGGGCATTGAGGAATCAAAATACATGGTTTGGCTCCTCGTCCATCATCATGATGCAAGACTCCTGCAGGGCCAGTTCCAGGGCATGGAGTACAAAGCGTAAGCCTGGAACCATTTAGCACATGATCTCAACAGTGCCACAGGCATCCCTTGGACTGGTCAGCAGGTCAGACACCACCATGCAGACCTAAAGAGACGCAAGGAGGACCAACTGAACCACTGGATACAGGAGGCCCGTGGAATGCCAAATGCCCCACTACTGAGTATGTAGCCATGGAATGAAGTATGTAAGAATGTCTATTGTAGTCTATATTATTTATAGGTATGTCTCAATATCCCTTCATTTACTTCACAGCTGCAGGTGTCCGTGCTGCGAATCAGCAAGCCTATGCAGATAGGCTGCTAAGGCTGCACCACCAGGCAGGTTAGTAAATATTCTGCATGTGTGGTCATATAAAAGAAGTGAGAGCCTGAAAAAGGGTGTTGTAACCCATTATTAAAGGTATAAAATGTGTGGAATAACTTCTCTGCATGTACTGTCATATAAAATAAGTTAAACAGCATAAAAAGGTGTTGTAACCCATTAATAAAGGTATAAAAAGTGTGGAATAACTTCTCTGCATGTACTGTCATATAAAATAAGTGAGACAGCATGAAAAGGTGTTGTAACCCATTAATAAAGGTATAAAAAGTATTGAATAAAAGACTTCTGCATAGACTGATATATCAAATAATTGAGAGAGCCACTAGAAAAGTGTGTAATGTAATTAATAAAGGTATAATTCCTGGAGTGTGTCTGTGTCACTTTCTGCAATATGTTGTTGTACCCTTGTACAATAGAAAAAGTACTGTTGTATTAAGTGCAGTCAACCCACACATGGGTAGGCCCATTTAAAGTGGATGAAGGGAGAGCCAGTAGCTAAGCATATATACAGTCCTCAACTGTCGCTTAATGGCCGGCATGTACAGGTTAATCTGGCACATGAGTAGCTTGTTAATGTGTTCCCCAGAAATGTCAGTATAATGCTAGAAATGTAGGGGGCTGTTAACATATACCCGATAATGTCACCTGAACACATCCAGGTATGTAGATACATAAATATAAATGAAAAATATAAATATGTAACAGTAACATCTGCATCCAGGACAGTTTGTATGTCAGATACAGGTCAGGTATATCAAGAACTAGCAAAACCCATTTCACAATTTAACGGACATTGCCTAGTGTAATAATACATGTAGGGGATATTTAACCGCAGTCAATAGGCATGTAGTGTAAACTATAAGTATAGATAAGTTGTTAATGGAGGTATCTTTTTACGCCCCACTGCATGTGCATAAACAATGCAATTCCACACCTCAATGGATATGACTAATCTCATAACATTTGTTGGGACACATGTCCTATTGTTATATAAATATCTGCATTTACCTCGATGCATGTGCCCTGTTCACATACCACAATCTTGGTGGCCTGTTACTACCAATCAATCCTGCATGATGTTGGAATGTCCACTGTTGTTCTATATATGCATGTGTTATGCTTGCTGATCAACTGTTTGAACTCTGGTGTGTTGGGTTAATGGGAATACTACTGTATGCTGTTACAACTAAACTGGAATGCTGTTGGCTATTACTAACCCATATTGTCAGTAAATCCTCCTAAACATAGAACGTATGGGAAGGCTGGTCCCAGTGGACCCACCTGTCCCATGTCAGCTGGCGATGGCACCTGGCACCAGCAGTTCCAGTGCCCAGCCCGGGACCCCCTCCTCCGTTGGTCCTGTGCCACCTTCAGGTGGAAGCGTTGCAGGGGATGGGGCTTGTCCCCCCAGTGCAAGTGTGGGCAGAGGAGGGCCACCTCTCACCCTCCGAATGGTCTGGGCTGTGATGCGTAGGGAGATCCAGCATTCAGTCACTGATCCTCTACACCAGCTCGAGGCAAGAGTGGCGCAACTCACGGGTGAGCCTGCCCCTCCTACACAGCCCCCAGCACTGCCACCCCCGGGCTGTGAAGGTGCAGTGGTGACTGCCCATGGGTGGGGATCTCAGTTCCACTGTTGCCATCTGTGGGCTCATGGGCTTGCAATTTCCAAACACCCTTCCCCGTCAATGGTGTTCACCCACCCCATGTGTCATACTCCGCACCTGTATGTGTCTTGTTTGTCTTGTCTGTTTACCTCCCCAACCTACTTCTCAAAATATACCTACTTCCCCTACCCCACATTCCACTCTCACCAGAAAAAGAAATGGGCAATCTGCACCCAAAAATAAATTGTGCCCCATACATAGCTGCCCAATTCACACACATGTCCGCTGGACACAAACAGAAATTTAATTGGCAGTACAACATACTTTGTTGTCCTCACCCCTCTCTCAGGGATGGAAGGTTTCAAAATTCCATTCAAATTACTAGTGTATGCACAGCTGTTACTGTTAAAGAAATGGGCAGCTATAGACCTTCCCTACACCCGTCCTGCACATCCCAATCTGTTTTCCCTACTGTCTTTCCCTCTTTGTGCCCCTTTTTTCAACACTTTCCTATCTCCCCATTTTCTTTTCTTTCAAAGAAATGAGCACGAGGGTTAGCGGGAGTAAGCACTTTTAAGCAGTAGTTAGCATGTTTGCACGAGTGTGCGCTTAGCTAAGCTTGTGTGCGCTTAGCTAAGCATCACGCAAAACCATGCAAACCCGCTTACAACTGCTTGAAAGTGCCTTAGTCACTCTGTATGTCAGGGCCCTTGTTCTGCTCAGTAGCAAAATAAAATACCTCTGTCAGTCTCGAATCCCGGACCTTGTACACACTAGACTGCATGAAGTACCACTGAGCCATGGTAAACATGCAACAAATTGGTGCTGAAATCAATATATCATGCATCAGAATGAGTGAATGTAAAGGCCAAATAGGAATGCCATAACACAAATTCTGTTCTGTGGATCTTTACCAGCAGTTCTTGTGGAATTGCATTACATGACAGCGAAAAGAGAACCAGCCATTCTAGCAGGAAATAATGTTACAGCAGCACTTCACAACCCCAACACAGTATTATAGCAGGACAAACACTAGCATATCTTACTACGGTAGAGGCCAAACTTCCCAACTGTGACAAAAAGTAAGAGTTAGACAACACTTGTACTTCAGGAAATGTGTATTAATCCATATGCTCTGGTTCTCTCAAAGTCTCAACCTAATGTTACTAATATTGTAAAGGTGTACCTCACTTCGACCTACTTTACCCTGAGTCTGTTCAAATATGTACCTGAGTGTTTGAGAGGTCTGGCAGTGGCAGAAACACACAGGCATATCAGCTATTCTGCTGTTACACACTGTGCAAATAGCTTTGGAAGAAGTTCCAGAAGCATACCCTTACATAGGAGTACAACACTGAAATACCAAGTGATGTAGCCATGTACTGGTAGCAACCAACTGTGACAATGCCATTGTTCCAGTGCTGAAAAGACCAGTGTGGTGCACAAAGAATAACAGGCTAACCTTGGGCTACCATCTGGATAGGTCCACAGTTGGGAGCTACGCAGACAGACTACTTACCTTGGTAAACTAACAGGTACACAGCAACCCTTTAAGCCCAGCAAGATAAAGTTGACACATTAAGACATAAATGCTCTCTGTCCTACTGCACCCCTACCCAAATGTACAATAAACCTGTGTGTTCAGGGTTTACCAAGGATGTAGGTAGGCATACTCAGTACAGAAATCTATACAGTTTTCTTGAGCAGCCTGTGCCAATGTCAACAGTAAAAAAGCGCAAACTGTTCAAAAGTGAGTGAATAAATATTCACAGTATAGCAGTTAACAAACAGTTCATGTGCCAAATGAATACATCTCAATAACTTCTTTTGTATGGCAGTAAATTGTATAAGTAGAAAAGAAACTACATACTCCCATGTATCTTGTGTTAGCATATGTAGGGGTGAGTACAATTCTACACTGGCAACTGTGTAGTGGAAGTGGCAACATTCAGGTCTGAGTACAACAATTATATCACTGGCTATACCCCTAGCTTCAGATATAAGAACTATACCAACTTTCTGACTTACACAACGGTCTCCACAGCAAACAAGCATGGGCCCCAGTCTGGAAAGCTGAAAGGGCTATGCCTACCTGACATAGCAATTTATAGCATTGGGTTGCTATGACAGTGAGTACTGCAATTACCACACAGCAGGCTGCATGCAATTACCAAATGGTGTCCACCAATTGGTGCAGAGGCCATCACATGCACATGTGCAGATACCTATAAAAGCAGGCTGTACCTGCTGGCCACACATGCAATCATCCCATTGCAGATGGTGAGAGAGAGACACACACAGAGACAGAGAGAGTGAGAGAGAGACTCACACCCCCACCCACACCAGTGGGAAAAAATATATATATATCTAAACTAATAAAAAAAAAAAGAAAATAAAACATAAAACAAAGTTATTACATTCAGCCAAAGAGACAGCTAAGTGAAAAATATGAATGCATACAAAGGAAAGGTATGTGACAGCTATGTATTTACTGGCATGTAGTAGATGTATTTGAAGGGGTTCACTACACATTACCGAAAACCCATAATCCCGACGCCCAGAATACCAAGCTCACATGACCTAATGCCCATAAAATCGATTTATCACAATACTGACACCCAATACCATAATGGTTGAATGCTGTGTAGAAATTCAATAGTGCAAAAATATTGCATACATGTATTCAATACGTTAGTAAAAGCAAGTAAGTCAGGGAAATACTGCACTAGCGGATATAATAAGAATATTATTTACACGTCAACTGACGTCGAAGTATAAAACTGGGTGGAACACAGTGTCAGCTGTTCAATGGCTGACGTTGCAGAAATGGCAAACACAAACTATGATGCACCTGGTAGTGTAGGTGTGCTTTATCCATGGCTCAGATCACAAAAAATGTAAGGAAGTCCTTATTATAGATGGGTACGTTTATCACTTGGAACGTAAGAGCGGTAGTAAGCATTACTGGTGTTGCAAAGTGAAAAGAAGTAATACTTGCAAGGGTTGAACGGTAACTGAATCACTCTCTGAGGGTGAATTGCTGAAGAAAACTATGCCTCATAATCATGTGAGTGATCCATTTGAAGTAGAACGCTATAGCGTTCGTGGATCACTCTGCGACAAAGCTGCTATATCCAGAGATACTCCATGTTTACTAGTGGAGGATGCGTTAGTATCCACATCGCTAGCTTGTGTTCCAAGTCTTCCAAATAAGAAGGGAATGCTCCAGCAAATACGGTGAGATAGGTCTAAGAGTGCAGCTGTGGTTCACATACCTAATTTGACACTAGAGACACTAGATGTAAGTAAATTCCCTTTACAAAGCGGTGAATTTGTTGTGAAACGGGCTAGTGACACCGGCTCAGGTACACATGTCATTGTGTTTAGTACTGTTAATAATCTGAGCGATCTAAGTGTAGCAACAATTTGGATGATGGATGGAACGTACTTCTGTAAAGGCGCTATATGTCATCAATTATACAGTATTCATGGTATACTAAAGTGTTGTGGCTATAGTAAATCTGTGCCGCTCATTTATGCTCTAATGTCCAAAAAGTCACTCCGTGCATATAATATGTTGTGGCACTGTGTTCTACATTTATTCTCTTGCCAGGAGTTAAACCTGTCACTACAATTCATCCTGTGTGATTATGAGGTGGCAGCTATTGAAAGAATTAGGCTTAATTTCGCTGATGTTATAGCCAAGGGTTGCCTGTTTCACTTCAGTATGAATGTGTGGCATAAAGTGCAACAGCTAGGGTTAGGGTCACTTTATAACAAATGTTATGAGTTCCAGTTATCTGTTAAGTCTTTGGTTGGACTAGCATTCCTTGATGAGTTGAAGGGGTCATTTCCTGAGGAAGGTAGAGAATTAATAAGGTATTTTACAGACTGGTATGTACTCGGTAGGGTAAGGAAGTTTACTACTAGGTCAACTGCCATTAGTAGGTTTCCAGCCTTATTCCCTGTGACATTTTGGAATGTTTCTCAATTGAATAAACTGTTTCTACCGCGAACGCAAAACTCGGTAGAGGCGTGGCATCAACGATTGAAATGCTTACTTGAGGATAGGGCTACAGATCTTTCTGTGTTAATGTCATGCCTTAGTAGAGAGTAGAATAGAGTAGATAGCCTTCATGAGCAATTAGCAGCTGGCTGTCCACCTTTTCCTAAATGGAGGCATGTTGTAGAAAGACAGGAAAAGATCCAACGCTTATTAGAAAATAAGGCTGATTATTCGTCCCTAGAGTTTGTCAGATGTACTGCAAGGCTCCTTAAAATGTGAGATATTATAGCTGCATATAAATTGTTATACTGCCGTTGTTCCAGTATCTGTTTGCACTTTGGTTTTACACTTTATAACTCTGTTGTTGTGTCATGTCAGTGTTACACTACAGTATGTTAGGGTCAAGGGATGGTGTTTAGATGTTATGGTGATGTAGGTTTCTTTCCATTATCTGTATTCAGTCATATGAAATCTCAGGGTGTTGTTCTGCACATAGGAATAAGGTTTGGTGTTGGCTTATGTGTTGCACTGCTTGTCAATGCTGTTGTGATGTGGAATTCAAGATTATTGGCTCTCGATATTCTGAGAGTTGGTATTGTGACTTTTCGGTTTTATGGGCATTAGGTCATGAGGGCTTGATATTCTGGGCATCGGGAATATGGGTTTTCGGTAATGTGTAGTGAACCCATTTGAAGACCACTCTACATACTTTAAAACATCAACATGTGGCAACAGTACGTATCTATGCACAGATACCCTGCATAACTACTGCCATGGACATATCAGTGTGTAGCTGTGTGCAGTGGGACATAACTGTGATATATGTAGCTCAGCATTAAATGTCAAACATCTGAACTATGTTATCTGTGTTCTGTACAGTACTGTGGACAATGTCTGTTTGGGTGAGTAGCGCATACAGCTATATAACCATGGATGTGACAGAGTAACAAATACATGATAGTCATACCAACGTGTAGCTTAGCATTGGCAAAAGCTGTACCAGGCTAGTATGGTAATTAAGCATTTGCAGCTATATAAACACCCCCTAATATTACTGTGTGCTCACATGTGACACCTGTTCATGTTGTAGCAAGGCACAACAGTTCAGCCGTGAGGTACATGGACCTACAACAGTGTGGTCCTTGTGTGTGTATGGCACACACATATGGAGAGATCTGTCTGTCTCAGATATATTAGCATCTGTACATGTGCATAAAGCAAGGGACATACTGCAACTGTTTGTGAAAGGTGGATACATATATGTTGTTGAAGGTTGTTATGTGCATATTCTTATATAGGTTGTAGTGTGTGGCAAACCAGACAGCATACAGTGCTGCTATATGACATGTGGTGGTTGAATGCTCTGGGTATGATTCGTCAGGTTTGCAGTGTTGCAGCCAGTGAGGCCTGCTAAAGCTACATGGGCTGAGAACACCTTCAATGCATTCCGCACAACACTGTGCAATATTATGACATAACTGTATACCTCACAACCTTCCCATACTCAATAATCCCACCATGAAAGGTGGACTGTATATGTGCCTATATGTATATTAATATGTACACCAATGGCACACATATATATATATATATATATATATATATATATATATATATATAGAGAGAGAGAGAGAGAGGGTCAAATTTACTGCAACAGATGCCTGGTGACAAAGCCATTGACTGAATACTCAATGTTGACACTGCATTGGCATCCCGCCTTGCAAAAACTCAGTACCCATTAACTACCACATAGGTAGTAGTCTACTTAACACTGAAGGTGTGATAATAGACCATGGGACACAGGTGGACAGTAGTCTCCCCTTTGATTGTCACAGTGCCACACTAGTCATGTAACCTGTCTACATGGCGCACATAAAAACAAAAGGTGTGTCATCCAGGGAAGTATAGGTCAGTGTTCCCCTGTACTCCACACACAGAAAACCCATTATAGAGTGCAATGCCCCATGTGGTATGTACCTCACAAGACATCTACAGTAACTGGAAAGGACACAGACATACCTCACAATGGGTAATACTGGCCTCAAACAGATGCCCTATGCAGACCATCCCACAAAACTACAGCTAGACTGTGTCGCATACCATCTACTCAGAGGTGACCTCTGCCTAACATATAAAGCTATGTGAAACCTAGAGCTGTTGGACATGCTCCATGTAATCAGATCACAATCCCTATGAGCTACACGCTCTAGGGACATAAAGCTTGTCACCTCAATGAACAGCACATGCTGGACGGATAGATCCCTATATCAGAGACATCCCATACCCTGGCACAAACCACCTATCAATAGCAAACGAAGCTCCTAATTTGCAGTCATCATATATAAACCTGATCATTGTGTGTGAGATAGGAAATACACCCCGGTAATCACCTCTGTGGCTCTGCTTGACAGGGCCATGTGAAATGAAATCACCAGTGTGTCAAAGGCCAGGGTAGTGTATGGCTAGACATCTATAGGTCCTAGGGCCAATAGCCTATAACCTACTTGCAAACCGATACACACTCACATGTACCTGTTGCAATAATTGCTTTGTGAGGTTGACTGAGTGTGATGGTGAATGTGTTGGTGAATGTGTCCGAGTTCTCTATATGTGTGATAGCTAAGTGGGAAACTGTTTCTGTCATGGTATGTAGTATCCTAGTTGTGATCCCAGCAAAAGATGTGTATGCTATTGCTAGGCACAAAAAGCAGTATGCCAGATAGTCTGACGTAGTGTGTTGGTGTCGACTGGGGTGTCCCATTGTAGGCTACAGCAGTACATATATGCTTATTGAGTGTTACTGCTGGTGAATGCAACCCCTGAATGAACTGTAGTACTACCTGAAGTTGTATGCCTAAACAGCACATTAAGGTGTATGTACACATGTCCTGGAACCACTGTATTGTTTGTTACCCGTAGTCCTCCAGATGACATACCTCAGGCATAAGGTATTGTAACTACTGACACACAGTACTGTATGGTACACAGGTAAAGGTCATGTGTGTTGCCATACCTTTGTGTCTGGTATGCATGTCTGATGTGTGTGTGTGTGTGTATGCCTGTACCATGGCCTCGGTCATATGTGTGTTACAGGATATAGGTGTGTATCTAGCAACATGAATAGTGTAGTACAGCAGTAAGCCACCCATATTGACGAATGAGAACATATGTTAGGCAGGGGTTTGCCATCAATGACTAGTGTGGTATGCTGGTAATACTGTGACTGGACCCTACAATCATTGCAATGAATTACATGGTACGTTATGCATTAGCATGATATATACCCCCTGTGGCTAGGTGGTGTATTGTGTCGCATACAGTGTGTGATATACTGTTGTATAGTCTTACATACTGGTTTATCTTTGTTGCTGTGCAGAATGTGGTTTGATATATGGAGTGTGCCAGGCACTATCAGGCAGTTGTGGGTTGAGCACTGATATGTGGTATTGAAAGTGTGTATCCTTTGACAGCCAATAGGTTGTTATATATGGTAGTTAAATGATATCCATACTTTAGAATATTAAGTGTGTCACACATATTGTTTCTTTGTCTTCCAGGCTTATGGCCCACCATCGTAATCCCCCATACAGCACAGCAGAGGATGAAGTGATAACGGACACCATGGTTCAGCACTACACCATGCTGTTCTCAAGAACCAGACAGGACCAGCATGAGCGGACTGCACTGTGGCAAGATCTTGTCCGTAGAGTAAATGACATAGGCATACATAACTGGACATATGAGCAGGTACGCCATCACTGCAGTGATTTAATTAGACATGTCCGGCAGCATGCGTCTGATATCCATAGACAACAGCTTGCCACAGGTTGTGGGGTAGCCATCCACCCCCCCTCACCAGAGTGGAGGAGCTGCTCCTGAGCCAGATGGCTCCTGGCCAACAACAGCAACAACAACAACTGATATGCATCATCATGGAGACCGGAGCCACCCATCAAGTTGACATGGAGCGTGCAGGTAACATGGCATAGCTGTACACTACTGTTACCTCTATTGGTAGATCATGCTTATGTGAGATGTGTAGTGTGTAGTTACAATATGTGGTGCCTAGTGTTGTGCAATAATAATATTTTGGAATATAATATGCAGGCCTGTGACTGTCAACAGTCGTACTACTGTAAGATTGCAAACACACAGTAGCAATGCCACAGTTGTTGCCATTGACAAGCTGTCTCATACCCTTGTAGGTCTTTCTGGTGTGACAGCAAGGCAGCAGACCCATGCTGGTGAGCGTGTTCTACATTTATTATTGCTAAATAAATGTGCATGTCATAGGTGAGGTGTAGGCCATGTACACGTTACACACCAGCACATAATGCATGCTGTGCCTGTTTGCAGTGAGACTATGCACATCGCAGTAACGTGAGTAGCTCACTCAAACACATGCAATACACAGAGCATCCCACACAATTGTGGCAACACTGTAGTGGACGTTGGATAGGCACAGCCGATACACATGCACACAACACACACAACTGTGTCATACGCAGTACATGTTAACATGCTACACATGGCATATTCAAACACACGATGTAAGGTCACACTTCAGTATCTGAAATGTCATCCACACAACACACATAACATACCTGAGGGGTAGAGTCCTCTCATGTGGCTGTGCAACACTCTTCAACACATAACACATTCATGTTAGGTAATGCCCCCTACTGTGCACCTTACAAACCCATGTAACAACTGTCCGTGAAATGGTGAATGTAGCCATGGTACTGCAGTTCAGGTACAGCATGCTATGTGCCAGTCTGGCACACATTAGTAGCCTTGAGTGACCACTCCCGTAATGCCAGTACCAGCCAAAGCAATGTTGGGGCTGGGCTGTCCATAGACCATCTTAGAAGACCATGTGCACATGGCTCTGGACAGTCCCAGCAGGGAACTGGGTCCAGTCAACATCCATCTAACTCTGGGGATAGTACCCAGTCAGGCTTAGTACCTGGTAGTGTCAGTAGCACCCCTGCCAGGCACAGGTACTGTATCCATGGCCAGAGGCAGTGATCTGTAAAGCCTGGCAGGTACAGTCTGTGGCTGTCCCACAAGTACCTGTATATGGCAGCCACATGGTGGAACTGTGTGCATGCAGACACACACGCACATAAACAACACACCTAGGGCTACCACATACACGCACTCATTACATCAACATTGGCCCATAGCACTACTCTTGGCCCTCACACACACACACACACACACACACACACACACACACACACATACATATCGATTGTATGGCTCACTGTAGGCCTCTGGAAAACCAACTACACACCCTGTGCATATGATGAAACCTGTGCCACCTCCTGTCATCTGTAACATCGATGTAGGAACAGGCTACCATGGTGCTGATGCACAGGGTGACTTTATAGCACTACAGCAATGTTACCATGTTGTCAGCAGTAGAGTGTAATGATATGCTTGAAGGTGTAGCTGAGCAGGCATGATGCATTAAAGCTATGAATGTCATTGTAGTATTGTATACACCAGTGTAAGTTAAAGTAGTGTATTGTCTGCCCACATGCCACTTGGCTGATGTGTGTAGTATTGGCAGCATGTGTTAGAGAGTGGACAGTATGTGTGGAATGTGTGTATCACAGATTTGCAGGTGTACATCTGTGAACATGGTGGAGGTGCACTGCCTGCATGTATGTGCATAGTGGACATATGGGCAGGGTGACATGCCCTGTATTACACAGTAACTCTACATAGTTTGTATTGGTGGCCAGTATGCATTGTACTACACACATTTCGGAACCTGACTACACATCTACTTCTCAAACGTCCAGGCCAACATGGAGGGACTCTGACTGATAAAATACGCAGACAACTGCAAGCTGGTAGCCATTATTAACTCCCCCAAGTGATGCAGACATCCTATGGAAAGGCCCCACTGAGATCAATGACTGGTGTCGAAAACATGGCCTTAAGCTTAATGCCAAAATATGCGTCATCATCCCCTTTGGGGAAAAACTCAGTTCCCACTAATTACCACATTGATGGAAGCCCACTGAACACTGAAGGCATTATAAGAGATCTGGGGACGCAGGTTGACAGCAACCTCTCATTCGACTACCACATTGCCACTGTGGTCAGAAAGTCCTTCTATGTGGCACATCTCATTACCAAGGGTTTTGCATCCAGGAAGAAAGAGGTCATCATTTATGTCTACTCTTCCCTCATTAGACCAGTCATAGAGTATAATGCCCCATTTGGTATGTACTTCACTAGACACCTGCAACAGCTGGAGAGGCCACAAAAGTACCTCACAAAGGAGATCCTAGGCCTTAAACACATGTCCTACATGGACAGACTCAAAAAAACTCCAACTATTCTCTGTCTTTTATCATCCACTAAGAGGTGATCTCTGCTTGACTTACAAAGCCATGTCTGACCCAGCTCTGTTAGAAATGCTACATCTAAAGAAATCCTAATCCCTCCACACCACATGCTCCAGAGACCTCAGCCTCATTACCACAATCAGCAGAACATGCTAGAGGGATAGGTTCATAACCGAGAGACTGCCCATGCTCTGGAATAGACTTCCCATACATGTCGAGCAGTGCACCTCACTAGCCCTCTTCAAGAGAAATCTTGAGTGGATGGGAAATAGAAAGTTCACCCTGAGGATCACTCCAGTGGCTCTCCTTGATAGAGGCACTGGGAACTAACAACTGGCAGTTACAATGCTAGGGCACTTCTATGGGCTAGGCTTGTAAAGGCTCCAGGGCCATTAGCCTAGTACACACCTATGAACTACAAGTTTGATGTTATCTCCAGAGCTAGAGCTAGTTTTGCTAATGCCATTCTTCATAGCTTCTTAGAGGGCTCTACTGCTTCTTCCTCCTCCTCCCAAGTTTCTTCTTGAGCTTTGGCACTCTGCCATACGCGGTGAATACTGCAGTGGTGAATGCAAGGATGTAGTACAGTTGTGTCATATCTTACATGACAGTAGATGTCCTTGCCTTCACCACTGCAGTTTTACTCCCTCCATCCACCTACTCTTTTTCATTCTTGGGTGTGCAGGTTCTCTTTGGTTTTACTTGGACTGGTGTTCCTACTAGGGCAATCAGTTCTGAGGATGATATGTCTGGACACCACCTTTATGCCCTCTGCAAAACTGCACATGGAGCATTTGGGTGATGTTCTGCGTACCTTGGAGCAACGGTAGGCTTTGGTGGGCTGGCTGGAGGTTGGGCTTCCATGGTGGGGAGTCCCATACGTGATGAATACTGCAGCAGTGAAGGCAAGGACATCTACTGTTATGGTAAGATTTTACACAACTGTATTTTATTTTTGGTGCTGTTTTGATTGTGATTCACAGATAACATCTAGTGTGCTGTTAACTTGAGAAACCATTTCTAATCCCTTAAATATACCTGTTATGAGAAAAGGCAGACAAGTATATTCTCAATTTAATTAGATCTACATAGTTTCACCATAGGGTGGGGACAATAATCAGTTTCTCTTTAAGGGCACAGGTGCTGCACAGTAACCAAGTTATAACAAAGCCAAGCTTCCGTAGCAACCCTGACCAATAAATAAGCAGCATTCCTGCGGAGACTGTTGAAAAGTGAAAGGGACATTCTGTAGAATTCCTCAAGCAGGTGGGTATGTCATCCTGTCAGGAGACAATCTTTAAATCTCTGGTGGAACAAAGTCCAGCATAGTAGTTCAAGGGCCAAGAACTGTATAGCAGTAAGGCCACAGATGTGCGTGAGATATGGCTGGATATATTAAAGGCAATTGACAAGGTTAGAGTAGTATTGCAAGCATGTATATTCAGTGTTTCTTGAGAGGAGAAAACATTTTCTCTGGCCTGGCAAACTAGGAGGAGGTACTTGCATTCAAACTGTAGGACCAGAGGGTATGTTTCAACCACAGGAGGATCATACTTCTCAGTCTTGCTGGAGAAACATATGCCAAGAATACTGCAAATTCTGTCCGGGTTAGGGAAGAGTAGATTCACTTTTTAACATTATGCATTACTATGCAGTTGTGTGATGAGTCCTAGGACTTTGTTAGGTCAGTCTACATTTGATTTGCTGACTTGGTGAAAACTTATGATTGTGTGTCTTGGCATGTGCAGTGGGAGGTCATTTAGGAGTATGGGATATTGGGAGGCCATATATCAATACAGTGATAGCTGTAGCCACATTTTTATGTCAAGTTAAATTCATTAAAGAAGGATTTCATATTCCAGCAAAGCTGCAGCTTGTCATCAGTCCTGTTTGTGACTTTCATGGGCAGAATATTAAGAAGTAGCTAGGATTGTGAGAGCGTCTGATTTGGTCATCTAATGGAGGTACCTCTCTTATTTACTAATTGTTTTGCCTTTTTGCTTTTATGTCAGTGTGACCTCCAGCATGCATCTGTAAAACTAACTACTGAATACAAAGCAGCTGGGATGAGAATCAATACTTCTATACCTGAGGTGCTCTTCTGGAAAACAGTGGGATACTCCCTTATATGTGGATGGGGGCAAGCTGCCCTTAGTAAAGAAGCTCAAGTACTTTAGGTCTGGGGTCTTGTTTATGAATAATGGCAAATGAGAACATGAGACTGTTAAACAGACTCGGACAGCTGTAATAATTAGTGCTGGTGAGGTAGGAGCGGAGTTCTCAGATGAAGTTCTTGGTTTACCTGTCAGCCTCTATCCCAATCCCTGTCTATTGCCATGGTATGTCAGTAGTTACTGAAAGAGCAAGACTGCAGGTACAGAATGTAGAAATGGGGGTTTCTTAGTAGGGTCATTGAGCTTACACCCCATGACAGAGGAGGAGCTTGGGGGTTTGGAAGTATGTTAAAGTACAACTGCTGATCCTCTGGATTGAGTTGTCACTTGAGGAGGTTCAGATATCTTTTTAGGATCCCACCTGGGTAGTAATTGGAGTTATTCTGGAAGTAGCCTAGTGAGGAGGAAGGCTATGGACAGACCCAGCAAAACTAAGGGGTTACATTTCTTGTCTGACTTGGGTGTGCCTGGGGAACCCCCATCATGAGTTAGATTCTGTGGCTGGGAAGAAGTTGTTTTGTCTGTATTGCTTAGTGTGGTGTTGGCAGGAACTCATCTGGACATGTGAAAGCTGACTCACTTTCATGAGGTGAGGTTCAGGTAACAGGCTAGGAGGTGCAGGACAGGTGGAAAGAGGCTGGGGGATGAGTGACCTAAGATGAATATTTTTTAAGAAGAAGGGGGATGGGGTGCAAGGAAATGGAGGATCCACTGTAATTAGTTTTCTCAAAGCATGTCTGATAGAGCTGTGGCCATGTCAATGATACAACAAGCCATCTACTGTAGACTACAGATGAGCAAGCATTAATATATTCACTGTCATTTGCTAGCTAAAAGCATTTGGCACAAATACCTCTGTTCTGTGGTAACTTGGAAGCATTGGCTTACTTAACTGACCTTCTCTGTCACATTATATGCATCTTAGAATATGGGACATGCATCTGGTACTAAAGAATTAAGATGTGCAGTAGCTTATAGTCTTAGCCATCCATGTCAGACTGTGTATAACTGTGCTATATAGTTAGAAAATGGTATGGGATGGATTGGGCTAAGAACTATCTGGTCACAAATATGTAAAGCTTGCTTACTACCACACCAGTCTTGCCCTGACCTTCCCCTTTTTATAAATGGAGAAACTAGATCAAAGCAATGAAAAATAGGCAAAAATTTCTCTGTAGCACAGTGGTGTTGGAACGTGGGTCAACCAGTGGACAAGCAGGGCTTGCAGTCAGCTGTAGAGAAAAATGACAAAAAAGCCAAGTTCAGAATGAAATGCTGCTTTCATAGATAAACTTGCTGGCACAAAGTACTAAGGAAAAAAAATAAAGTATGCATCTTCATTTCAAGTGAAAGGAAATACTGGCAAAAATCAAAACACAGAAAATATAAAAACACAAGACATTGATGACTTGAAAAACCATGCCCGCTGGCTGTGCCATTATTAGTGTATAGCATTCAGGCATTATTAATTTAGTCTATAAATATGTTCAAAAGGTACAGATACCAAAATAAAACATCCAAATAGGCTTATAAAATCTGGGATTGGGAGGGTGGCCTAATGGTTAAGGTGTTTGCCTTACAAACACAAGGTGCAGGGTTTGAGTCTCACTAAGGGATAATTGGCTAGGCTTAAAATGGCTTGCAAGGGCAGTTAGCCTAGTACTAATCTATGTGTGTATGACATGGTTTGACACTGTGGGTGATACTGTTACTATCTGCCATTGTTCTGGTAGTATACATAACTTCAGCCTGACCAATGATGTCTTTGCAATTGACACACAGCAAAATTTGCATCCTTCAGGTACTATACTATGCCAGTAACCAGTGGTATTCACCTGCACCCATTACTGAGACCACTCCTGTCTGGCATATATAGCTCTCTTAGGTATGAGCAATCACAGTAGGGATATGTCAGTCCACATCTGGTAATGCATACTGTGGCCTATAATGCATTCTCCAGATGACACACACACCACAAGGGTATCATATAGACAGATAACTGTTGTCAAACCCATGCTGTAAAGCTATTCTCCAGACTAAGAATAGTCATCCACCTTTATGGAACATAGTATCCCCACAGTACCACATAGGTAGTAGCCACCAACATGATGGACAGGTACCGATGTGTACTGCAACCAAGTGTTAAGTCATCTCTCCTTTAATAATAACATTTCCTAAGATTTTTTGAAATACCTCGGTGGATCACATAAGCAATAAGGGGTTTGCATGCATATCTACAAAGATTGTTGTACAACTATAATGAATAGCCATCATTGACAGACTTTGCTGCATTAGAACCGGTCTAACATATACCTCGGCCATAAACCCTCACTCACACAATTCAATAGTAACTGTAATGAGTGTGTGTGACACAGATGACCTAGGCCAGGGTTCACTGCAGTGGCTGGCCTTGTCACAAGCATACAGATGTGACCTAAGGTCTGTGAAGCAGTAGCACAGTCTGGCAAAGATGGCAGTTGTGTCCTTGGAGAAAGCAGGGTTCACACACATGCAATAATTTAGGCAACATGTACGTATATGTATTTGCCACACAGCTACCTCACATGTGCAATGCATACTGGCATGTCATACAGTAGTAAAAGCAAAACCCACTTCACATTGACCAACAGTGCCAAACACATAAAGAACAAACACTCACCGAGTGCAGGATTCAAACCCCTAACTAACTACTTTGTGATACTAAAGCAATATGCATTAAAACGGAGTGCTACACACATTCCTGCTATGTCTTTTTTCCACAGGTATATTTGAAGGATGGTGACATCATCAGACCTTACAAAGATTAGTATACCACTTTTAAGGTGTATGAGTACTCTCCAAAAAGGTTGCTCCTCTCCAAGGAGATCACACACAGACAGACACACACAGTTATCAAGTGCAGGATTCAAACTCCTACCTAACTGGTTTATGATACTACAGAAGTATGCATTAATATGACACGCTATACACATTATTGTGAGTTCTCTTTTTCGCAGGTATATTAGAAGGATGGTGACATCATCAGACCTGACAAAGATTAGTATACCACTTTTAAGGTGTATGAGTACTCTCCAAAAACATTGCACCTCTCCAAGTAGATAACACACAAACAGACACACACACACTTAGCAAGTGCAGGATTCAAACCCCTACTTAACTGGTTTATGATACTATAGGAGTATGCATTTACACAAGGTGCTACACACATTACTGTAAGCTTTCTTTTCCACAGGTATGTTTGAAGGATGGTGACATCATCAGACCTGACAAAGATTAGTAAACCACTTTTAAGGTGTATGAGTACTCTCCAAATAGATCACACACAAACAGACACACTTGTCAAGTGCAAGATTCAAACCCCTACCTAACTGGTTTATAATACTACAGGAGAACGCATGTACATGATGCACTATATACATTACTGTGAGTTCTCTTTTCCACACGTATATTTGAAGGATGGTGACATCATCAGACCTGAAAAAGATTAGTATACCACTTTTAAGGTGTATGAGTACTCTCCAAAAATGTTGCTCCTCTCCAAGTAGATTACACACAAACTTGCCAAGTGCAAGATTCAAACCCCTACCTAACCGGTTTATGATACTACAAGAGTATGCATTTACACAATGCACTATACACATTATTGCAAGTTCTCTTTTCCACAGGTATGTTTGAAGGATGGTGACATCATCAGACCTGACAAAGATTAGTATACCACTTTTAAGGTGTATGAGTACTCTCCAAAAAGGTTGCTCCTCTCCAAGTAGATCACACACAAATGGACACACACACACACTTGTCAAGTGCAGGATTCAAACCCCTACGTAGCTGGTTTATGATACTACAGAAGTACACATTTGCACGACGCGCTATACACATTATGGTGAGTTTTCTTTTCCACAGCTATGTTTGAAGGATGGTGACATCATCAGACCTGACAAAGATTAGTATACCACATTTAAGGCGCATGAGTACTCTCCAAAAAGGTTGCTTCTCTCCAAGGAGATCACACACAAACCCACACACTTGTCAAGTGCAGGATTCAAACCCCTACCCTATTGGTTTATGATACTGCAGGAGTACACATTTACACAATGCGCTACACACGTTACTGTGAATTCGACTTTCCACAGGTATATTTGTAGGTTGGTGACATCATCAGACTAGACAAAGTGGGTTACATTAGGTGACATTGGGTGGGCCACATAGAAGGATTGTCTAAACACTTTGGCCATGTGATCATCAAAGAAGAGTGTACTATTTAACTGTGTCCCCAGGGCCTTCATGACTTTCTCCATGCATACTGGAGTACCACCTATGTGGCAATTTGTTTTCACTTCATTTTAGTCAAAGGGGATGACTATACATTCTTTGCCATTCTTCTTGGGGCATTGTTTTGACACCAGGCATTTGTCCCTGTAAGCCCCTTCTGGAGGATGTGTGTGTCATCCATAGAGTCAATTAGGGACCACAGTTAGCAGTCATCTGTAAACTTGTTCAGTCATGCTCCTCACATGCTTGCCTGTACCTCTGAGCAGTGTCTACTGAACAGGTGGGGTCCCAGGGCCAGGACCTGTGGGATGCCATTTGTGATTGTCTTAGAGTCGGACATGGCACCCGCAACTCAGAACATGAGTGTTTGATCTGTGAGCCACTTAGCCACACATCCTGTGACATAGCTGTTGATGTTCAGGCTGGTAAGCATGTCCATGATGACAGAGTGGGGAATGGTGTAAAACGTCCTTAGTGAGGTCCAGGTGGGCTGCGTGGACTGCTTCCACCTCCATCTATGTCCTTGGTAACTGTTTGTAGTATGCCAACTATGTTTAAGAGGCAGGGTCTGCCTTTAACAAGGCAGGGTTGTGTAGAGTCCAGTGTCTGGTGGTTCCCAATGTCACTGTTTATGGATTCCATGACATTTTACTCAATAGCTTTGTAGACCAGGCTGAGTAGACGTATAGGGCAATGGTTTCCAGGTTTTGTTGTGGCACCCCCTTTGTGGGGCTGGATGACTGTTGGTGTATGCCATTCTTTGGGTACATACCCTGTGGTATGATTGAGTCTGGCCAGTGAATGTAGGTGAGGGTGTGGTTCCGTTTGTGCCTAGTGTAAGACGCAGCCTGGGACACCATCCAGTCCCATTGATGCTGTGTTCTTGGCTTTGGAGAGGGCTGTCCTTACCTGCATGTCCATGACGTCTGGGGCTCTGCATCCTTCTGTGATGGACACAGGCCCTTTTGGGGGTGATGGGGGAAATTTGCACTGAACTTGTCCCCCAGGATGTGGACAATGAAGGTTGGTTCAGTGTATTCCTTGCCATTTGTCAGTAGCTGACAGCATATTTGTAAGTTGACACCTACATGTGTGGTATAGCTACCGCAGGCTTTATGGTTGTCATTCTTACAGTCCTTGGCAATTTGTCTTTTGAAAGTGTCCCTGAATTATTTTATGAGCTATCATTGCTTCTTCCTAATAATAATCAGTGATGCCTTTCCATTAGTGAAGTTGGCTCTATCAGGTTTTAGTTTCCTCCTTCTGTTGTCTAGCTTGTTTATGGGCAACGACCACCGGATTGTTTTATTTTTGGAGAAGTGCATCTTGGTTTTATTTGTGATGTGTCGATCCATGCAACCCTGTAGATGCTCATAGGATTCACTTGTAACTGATTCGGCAGATTGTATACCATTATCCTACAGCAAGAGGTATTTTGAACTTTCCACTTTTGTCTTGGGACATGTGCAGTTTGTTTTTGAAAATGTCTTCATGGTGGTTTCATTGACTGGGTGAGGGGGCACGATGTGGATGTCCAGTGTGATTACTTTATGATCTGATATTACCAGCGAGGGCTTTATCTCTGTTGTGGAACACTGTTACCCCATGTTGGTGATGATCACGTCCAGTATGGTGTCACCTCTAGTGGGCATGGTGACCAGCTGCTCCAGGGTGTTAGAGTTTTTAAACTCTAGGAAACATTGAAAGGACATTGTACACAAGTCATTCTCACACTCACTGTTTGGGTAGTTGTAATCACCTCATATAATGGTGTTTGATAGGACCTCTATATTTTCCACTGTTCTCAGGAATACTGAGTGAGGTTCCTGTGACAAGGTAGGTGATCTGTAGCAGGCTACAATCTGATGAGCATCTTTGCCCAATGTTAGTTGCATTTGCATAGCCTCCAAGGCCTCATGCTGTGCCACTAACCTGAAGGTGTGGGTATCCATATGGTAAATGGGTACACCCCTTCCTTTTGTATTTCACTCGTGGTTTTGGGTCCAAAGGTCAGGGGGATTGTGAGTGTTTTACATGGAGCATGTCCAACAGCTCTGCAATTGACATAGTTTTGTATGTTAGGCAGTGAACACATCTGAGTAGGTGATATGCAAGGGAGTACAGGTGGAGCATTTTGAGATGGTCTGTGTATGGCATGTATTTCTGGCCTGTAATGCTCTTTGTGAGGTATTGCTGCAGGCTTTACAGTTGTTGTAGTTGTCTTGTGAGGTACATAGCAAAAGTGGCATTGTACTCTATTATAGTTCTACTGAGTGATGAGTAGTGGGGAACAATGCCCTCTTCTATCCTGCATGAGACACATTTTGTGATGAGGTGTGCCACATAGCAGGGTTTCCTGACTACTGTGGGGATGTGATTATCACACTTGTGTCCAGTGTACACCTGTGACCCAAGGTCCCTTGTCACGCTTTCACTGTTAAGTATACTACCGTCTATCTTGTAGTTCTTGGCTACAGAGGTTTGAACAAAGGGGATGACAATGCACCTTTTGCCATTGAGCTAGAGCTCATGGCTTTGACAACAGCAATCTGTCTCAGTGAGGCCCTTTTGTAGGATGTCCACATCTTTAGTGTTTACAATTATGGCTCCTAGTTTGCAGTCCTCTGGTAACTTCTGTAGCCACAGCCCTTCCATGTTAATGTTTACTTCAGGGAAGTAGATACTAAACAGGACAAGACACAGGACTGGACCTTGTGGTACTGCACTCATCACTGGTCCAAAGTCATACTTGGAGTCTGCTACTTTCACAGTGTGTGTTCTGTCAGTAATCCTGTTGGCAACCCATCTTGTGACATAGCAAGTTATACCTGGTTTAGTGGGTTTATCTATATTTACAGAGTGTGGGGTGGTGTTGTAAGCTGTGGCAGGATCAACATAGGCTGTGTGAACCACCTTACCCTTGTCAATGGTTCTGTTGACTGCTTCAATGTCATCTATCAGGTTTAGGTGACATGATCTGCATTTTACAAACCCAACATGGTTGTGGTCCAGGGTTTGGGGATTACAAATGTAATTGTTTATATGTTGTATGATGATACATTCCATGGTCTTGGAGACCGGGCTCATCAGGCTAATGGGGCACTATTTCCTGGGGTCTGTGGTGTCTCCACCCTTGTGTAGTGGGATAACTGTCACTGTGCACCATTCAATGGGCACAAAGCATGAGGTGAGGTTATGACTGCACATGTTACGTCAGCGTGGTGCCTGTTCGTTCTGTGGTTTGTGTGGAACACAGCCTGTGAAGTTATCTGGTCCCATGGCTGCTGTGATACTGGCTTTGGAGAGTGTTTTTTACCTGTGCAGCTGTGATGACAGCAACTTTGCAGTCTTCCATTATAGAGGTGTGCTCTTTCATTGGTGAGAGGGTGGTACAGTTAAAAGTGGTCCTATCTGCCAGGATGTTGGCAATATCAGTTGTGTCTGTATATTTACTGCCATTGAGCTGTAACTCAGTACAGATCTGAGTGTAGCCATGACATGGACCTGTCCGTTGGGCAGAGATCTCCTGAGTAGACAGTATGCAACAGAGTACAGATTGGGTTACATTCAGTCTTGTTGCATGGGGCAACTGTTTGAGGCCAGTAATCCTCTTGTTAGGGTACTTCAGTGGTCTTTCTGGCTGTTGAATGTGCCTAGTCTGATTCATTGCAGGTGTGTTGTGGTACTCTCTGACGGGTCTGATGACTGCTGAGTACTGGGAACCTCCTTTGACCTACATGCACAGACCTTGGCAGTTTATGTAAACACATAGCATGATTTTCTGACAACTTTGTGAATGTGTTTCTGGAAGTAGAGATGTCTATCCACATTTGTCCATAGATCCCTTATTATCACCTCCGTATTTGGCATAAGTGTGTGAGCATGCCCAGTATGACCTTTCAGTATGTTGTTGCCTGACATTTGCTTCGTTTTTTAAGTGTGTGAGCATGCCCAATATGACCTTTCAGTGTGATGCTGAATGAAATCCACTACATTTGTTGGAGTGTGTGAGCACGCCCAGTATAGACATTTATACTATATGTGTATGGAAAGTCAAGCTGTATCTTTACAGCAGGGCTCACCTTTATGTCATAGATTAACAGGGATCATGCTGTGCCTGCAGGGCTTCCATTAGACACTTTGCATAGACTTATCAACATTTCTACATACAGGGGGGGCAGCTATTCTTTGTACATTTCTGCCCAGGGGCACACTTGATTGTTACTGTGGGTGTACATAGGATGAGGGTTTCAACTGACAGTTATACACATTTGCTATGCCTGCACTGCTATGTACATTACACCATTTCAGTCTGTACTGTTGCCTATCGTACTGGCTTGAGGCATACTAATGTGCTACAGATCCTAGCATCCAATGTCACATATATTAGATTGCGACTTCATAGCCTACACAACCCACATCACACCACCTGGCCTGATGTTCTCTGTCTGCACAGGCCTGTGGGGGAGGTTACCCATATGCCTCTTTAGGGACATGATACAGCATTTCTTTGTGTTTGCATTACTGTACAATTGTCCTGCTGTGTCTGTGCCAATGAAATGCTATCATGGCTTAGTGGTTCAGTACTGTGACTATAGTGCACAGTATCCTGGGTTCAAGCCCTGTCACTGCTTTTTATTTTCATGCTGGGCAGAGCAGATTGCTTAAGGAACAGTAAAGCAAATATAAGCATGTTTACCTGACATTACTCAACTCTGCACAACTTTGCACAACCTTGGCCAACATTGCTCAATGTTGCCCAACACTGTGCTAGTTAGCATGGGTGATTTTGTTTACATCTACTAAATATTGTTAGATGCTGCTTAGCACTGCTTTATATTGCTTAAAACATGGCAATCATGCCTCCGGTGCTGCTGCAGGGCTGCCTATGTTGGCTGCACATACTACCCTCCCTATACATGTTTGGAAACAGGTAGCGTCAAGTTAGGCATCCCTTTTATTTTATGTGCAAGTCAGAGAGAGGTATAATTTCCAGGGTTCCTACTGACCCAGTGTATGTGCTATGCGTTGCCTCTTTGTCAAGGCCAAGGCATACTGGGCATGCCTCCTTCTGCCTACTGGGGCAGGCTCAGGTTGTTCCTCCTCTGAGTCACGCTGTGCCTGTGCAGGCCTTGGCAATGGTGGGGGCCTGTTTGGCCCTGCCACATGCTGTTCCTGCTGCAGCTGTTTTTGCAGGATCATATTGTGTAGCATGGCACATACCATGACAATTGGGTACATGTAGTTGGTGAGTACTGCAAGGCTCCACCAGATGTGTCCAGGCACTGGAACCATGACTTGAGCATTTTAAGCACATGCTTGATTACATTTTGTGTTTGTGCGTGTGCCTCATTATGGAGTTCTTGTTCAGGTGTGTGTGCATTTCTGATGGGTGTCATCAGCCACGGCTCCAGTACGTATCCAGCATCCCCCATTCGGTGACCGTCAGGGATATCCCCATTGGAAAATGTCTGGTACAGTTGCGTCAGATGCCAGATACGGGAATCATGGTAGCTTCCAGGACAGCCAGCACACACATTCAGTATTATGCCCTGGGCATCACACACAACCTGACAGTTGATGGAGTGGAAGCCCTTGCGGTTGATGTAGGCCCTACTCCGCTCACTGGCTTGTGCTTTGATGTGTATGTGCGTGCAGTAAATTGCACCCACTACCTCAGGGTATTCCGCTATTTGCTGGAAGAGACGCATATTTCTGGTCAATACCTCACAGGAATTGGGGAAATATACATGATCACTGACATGTGCTGACATGGCATTCAGGAACTGGTGCAGTACCCTGGATGCTGATGCCTGTGAAATCCCCATCATATCACCAGTTGGTATCTGGAAGGTACCTGTTGCTTGTATTCTTAGGCCAACACATACCTTGGTTTCTGCTGGGATGGGATCCCCTCTGTTGGTTCTGTGTGTGAGATGTGGCCTGCACAGCTCAAAAATTTGCTGCAGGAGCTCTCTGTCCACTCTATAGCGCTCCACAATCTCCAGCTCATGTATCCCCTGGTAGGTTACCCTGGGTCTGTAAACTCTTCTCCGTCTCCTCACTGTGGGTTGCTCAGCAACATCCGCAATGGCATCACCCTCAGCATCTTGCACATGTTGCCTTATAATAGCAATGGCAACCCCTAACATTTTTTTTCTCAGTTAAGCTTTTTAAGTTTTCACTTCTCTTTGTATACTGCAGTGTTGCAGTGTTTCGGAGTAAAACATGGGGGAATGTTGTTTGCAGAGTTTTAAGTGCTGGGCTGGGCTGGGCTAGTGTACTGCCTGTATAATTGGCTGATTCTGATTGATTTCACCTGGCAGCTATGCTAGTTCTCCTTGGTTAACTTCCTACTACTACTTTTCCTTCCTTTTCCCTTTTCTGTTTCCACAGGGGGTGGTACCATACAAACAAGTGCAAACATGTGCACACGAGCGCACACGCATGCACACAGCCTTACACAGGCTTACACAGGCTTAGGGGGATGCACATCCATGCACATAGGCTTACACAGCCTTACACAGGCTTACACGGGTGCACACACATGCACACAGGTTTAAATGGGTTTTAGAGGCATGCACACGTGCGCACACAGTGTAAGTATCTTTGGAAGAAACTTTGGTTGTAGCCATAGCATACACCTTCGGTTTCTGGGTTTCAGTTCAGATAACTGTAGACACACCTCTTCCAGTCCTGAGTAACTCACAGCAAACACATACCACTCTGCTCCAATAAGCTTACAGTCTTTGATACATACCCCCCTCATGATGTCACCTATCTACTACTCTGATACTCCCCTAATCCTACTCTTACACTGTAGGGACATGCTTCACACAGCAGGGAAAATTGGGATTCACTATCCTTATACTCATTTGCATAGGATTGCCTACTAATGCTTGGTTACATCTCTCACACTGAGCTTCCCCCCTTAGCAACCACTACTTAGTAGCCATGTTGTCTTCAGCCTGCCATTCACTTGCATGGCAGATGTATATTTGTAATAAAATGCCTATTTTTGGCTTTTATTTATTTTTTGTTTTGTTTTTTAGAGCGCCGCAAGTTTGCGTGACACTGCGCTATGCTTAAACATCAGGGATCGGGAAAAAAAAATATTACTTTTTTTTTTTTTTGCAACACATATAAATGCCAATGGCCTTATATTTGGCCATTGGCATGCTTCCTCAGCTGGATGCATCCTTTATTTGGAGCTGTCATTGCTCCGTTTTGCTATTTGCAGAACGGTACTCAGTTACCAACCGAGTACATTTCTGCAAGTAACACTACTCTTACTCGGACAGGTTAGTGTTTCCTGGATCACAAATTTACCTCATTTGCATAGCTTTCAGCAGCAAATGAGGTAATTTGCATAACCTAACACTGTCCGTGCAAGAGTAGTTTTAGGAGCTCTCATGCACGCCTCTGCCTGCTGTTCCTGGATCGCTCGGCAGACATATTGGTGTCTAGAGTCTTACACTACTCTTAGACTCCGTGCAAGCCTTCATAAATCTGGCCCACTGAGTGTTAAAGACATACTCTAATTTGCACATTTCATTTAGAGTAATTATGACCAAAACAATCATATGACTCTAAATGAAGTGTTTTACTACTTCCTCGGAGGACTATTCTTCCTAAAAATGTATATTCTCATTTTCTTAAATTTCCACATCAATTTACCAGAACAGTAACAAGGTAAAAGGTCGTTCAACTATCTTTAATGCTCAGAATACCAAGAAGCCAGGAGCAAGTGAACAGCAGTTGTGTTTGAGAAAATGTTTATATTGCAAAGCTTAACTGGCTGGTTTGAAGAGTGAAAGGAAGGTTACACATTAAGGTGTGGGGGTATAAAGTGCATTTAAGTATATATAATGTTGCCACTGGATTGTTTGAGTATTTTCCCATAACTCTGTAGGGAAAAGGACTTGAATTTTTTGATATACAAAGAAGCCAAAGGTGCTGCACACCTGACCTGGATTTTTTTGGATAGTTTTTTTATTAGCCTGATGGCAGTAAAATACTGCAGTTTGTTGTTTAACAGTACTATCTTAGTGATATTTATAGACTCTAATAAAAAGTTGAAACAGAAAATATTTCTGTTTTTGCAACGCTGATGTAATGGTTA
The DNA here is from genome assembly GCF_019279795.1 of Protopterus annectens. Lineage (NCBI taxonomy): Eukaryota > Metazoa > Chordata > Ceratodontiformes > Protopteridae > Protopterus > Protopterus annectens. The sequence goes on from NC_056728.1 coordinate 1,953,454,288, forward strand.
GTATCCATGAGACACTTGTATTTCTTTTTTTTGTTTGTTTGCTTGTTTGCTAGCATACAGCAGTTTACCCATTTGTTCCATCAAGAGTATGAGACTGTGACCCACAGATCTCCAAGCTAGGCAATATTCCTACAGATGATTTGTTCCTGTCCAGTGCTGCCTCATTAGAAATTCTCCCCCTATAGTTAGTGCTGATTGGTGGGGGATGACAGATTATTGATCCTTTGGGTTAGCCAGCCCTACTTAACTGGAGCAATCTGTTTCACTGACAGTAGCTCGCTGTGTTCTTCTTCCATGCTGCTGAATGCTGGGACCATATCTTTGCATATTCTCTCAGGTTATTTGTGTGCTCACAGGACCATGTGCCATGGGTGCAATACCTGGTGCTTGCTCTAGGTGTCATGCCAATGATGAGCAAGATCCACCATGCTCACCTCCAGGATGGGTGATTCGGCAGTGGCTGCTCTCTCCCATAATCCCCTGCCAGCTCCTATGAGGACCTGAACCACTAGTCAAACTTAGGTCAAGTATATAGTAAAAGGGATTTATCCCTATATGCTGCAGATCTGGTTTAGTCTTTCACATCTCAATATGTTATGTGATTCAGGTTTTACTCAGCACTGTGTTATGCAGGCCAAGTTGTTGAGGATGAACAGAAAGTTGGAACTGGCATATTTGAACGTAGAGTCCAAGGGATTGTTGAAAACATAAGTAAAGTGTTGTTGATAGTATCAGAAATTAATTTGTGCATTGCACGTTGTAACGTTTATGACACTGAAATGAAACAGTCTCTGCCAAAGCTAATAAACAAAAGCTTGACAAAATACAACTTGATCAAAACTTTACAAATGATTGCCCAAAGTGGATGTGAAGGAAGACAGAGTCTCATTTTTATACATTCTTTCAAATGTTAAGGCATAAATTCTGACTACGTGTTTTTCAGGAGCAAGTCTACCTTATCCCATTTTGTGGAGGTTGTATCCTCATAACCTTGCTACAAGATTATTTTATCTTTGAAGCTTCTGAATGGTGGAGAAGTGAAAAGTTGTTAATTTAGTTATTTACACCTCCCTTAGCTTCTGCAGCCTCAGATTTAGAACAAGAGGTCATTGTATAAATGACATAGCTCTACTCATAATGATTGCAGCATGGCTTGTACCCTTTAAAACAGCCATTTTTTTATGTTTAGTGATATTTTAACAGTGTAGTTCCTTTTGTTAGCTTTCAGTGTTTACCTTATTCTGCTAACTATAGTTTGACAGTAGGTGGAAGTAAATTCACACTGGCACTGTGATAGGTAAGTTAAAATGAAGGACTTTAGTTTGGGAAATTTAAGAAAATGATTTGCTTCACAGTACCTCCAAGAATACCTTCGGAAACCACCAATAAGTGCCAACGACTGCTAAATAAGTTGTATTCCACAATTTATTGTAACAAGGCATGAACACGAACTGATACGACTTGTCGTGCATTGGAAAGCACTCCTCACAAGGTCTAGAATTCAAGGATGGCCCATTAGCTGCAATTGATAACTATTGGCCAATAACATAATTTTCTACCATTCCTAAAATAGTAGAAAATTGGTATCATCGTAGGTTTATCAATATATAAAATGCATGGCTCTATGAGATAAAGTTCTGATTTCTCCTGCATGACTAGAGATTAATTAAGGGCCTGGAAATCCGGAATAGCCAAGGAGGGGTAGAAGAGAGACATGGAAGTAATGTCAGTGCATTCACCCGAGAGGGATGGGTATAGCATATCATATGCCTTTAGTTACCTGGCACTCCATGGAGTAATATAGGCAACTCCCCTTAGAATGGGGAAGGGGCAAGGATAGGCACTCCTAAGTCAGTAGAACAGCCATTGCAGAGGTGCATTGGTGAGTGGGCACACCTCTACATCATGAACAAAAGCAGTCCTTGCTCAGTGATGTGGAAGCTCACATCACCACCAAGTACTGATGTTAGGCTATATAAGAAAAATATGCCCCAGTGGCTGCAAAGATGATGGTTCTATGATTGTCTCTCACCTTATGGAGAATGACTGGGACTGTGAAGAGCTATCATTCCGTAAAGAATGAATGGGCCAATACATTACTAGAAACGGATGGCCAGCAGGCAGCAGGGTGCGAAAAGAAAACACACACACACACACACACACACACACACACACACACACACACACACACACACACACACACACACACCAACATACACAAACACACACTATATACACATACACCAATACTTACATCTTGCTAATTCTGGATTTTGTTTGGGTTATGAAACTGATCTCTGCCTCACATAAGTAAAAGCACTAAATCTTGAAATTAACCATGGGAGCGATGTCATGTGCTCCACTTCATTCATTGAAAAGCCAAAGATATATGGTGCTTTCTTGCACCATTTCCTTCTAAGACTGTCTTGCCAATGCAACAGCTACATCTACTACATAAGGTTTTAACATTTTCTATGCAGACCGGCTTCAAGTTGTTAAATGTGAAATTGCAACCTTTTCCTGTCTGTCAGTTCTTTTGCCATCCAT
>NC_056728.1:1953799834-1953847334 GCF_019279795.1 Protopterus annectens
ATTAAAGGATATGTTAACATATAGAGGGTATCCTACAAAAATGGTGAATGAACAAATCAAAGAAGTGTTGGGTATTGAAATGGTAAGGACAAAATAAGCCCCCCCCCCAAATAGTACAATTTAAAAAAGCATTAATTTTATAATATAACCAATATTCCAGCAATATTAAAGGAACAGTAAAAAAGGAACTGGAATATATTTAAGGTTAGTAATGAGATTCATGGAATTGTGGGGCAGGGACCAACATTTTGCCATAAGACAGTAAAAAATTTCAAACAGTTATTTGAAGAGAGGTTGCCCAGGTAGGAAATAAGGGGACCATCCCTTGTGGCTGTTGAAAGCAGTGTAGGTATATAGTAAAAGAAAAAAGTATCATGTTGGCCAGTACACTTGGGAGTAGGGTTAATTTTGTTCATGGGAGTTGTGGAACAAGTAAAATAGTTTACCTAGCTAGGTGTGACAATTGTACAGCTTTCTATATAGGAAAAACTGAGAGGGCATTAAAAACAAGAATCTATGAACATTTGTATTACACAGATAGAAAGAAAGATTCAAATGTCTTATATAGACATTCTGTTGTATATAACAATTTTAAACATTTCACTTTTGACATCTTGGAGAGAATGAAAATTAATCCTAGGGGTGGAGATTGGCAAAGACTTCTTATGAAGAAGGGATTAATGTGGCAGTTAAGATTAAATGCAACATTTACACCTGGACTCAATGACCAAGTTTCCATAGCACCAATATTAAGGGAGAAAGCAGACATTTTAACTTAAGATGTGCTTATTTGAATTTTATAAGTATGGTTTTTAAACAGGAAAAAAATGGACTTAGATTTTGCTAATATGTTTTTAATATACTTATGTCTTTTTTGCTAAGGGTAGAAAGTGTGGTTTAAGAAGGTAATAAATTGATTGATGGATAATTGAAATAAATTATGTTGTAATGTATGAAAGGAAGGAATGAGTATGGGTATTGTATCTGATGAAGTCTCTTTTTTGGAGATGAAAATGCTTATGATTTGTGTGGTACTATACTTTTAATAAATTTTTCATATTGGTGTATCCTGCTTGTATGGAGTAACTTCATTGATATTATTTTGTAAGGATTTGGCTGCCACTTACTTCATTCTTTGATTTATTTAGTTAGTTAGTTATTTGGGTCTATATCAGATAACCAAACTTTTCATATTTTTAATCACTAAACATCGAACACTAGTGATCAAACTATTAACAGTTCGAATACCTACTAAAACTATTTTTAAACGAAAAAAAAACTAAAGGGTGTAAGCAGGGGGCAAGCCTCCCTCCACCCCGCTATTTAAATATACCAACTCTAAGATCACGCTACAGTGTAGGAAACAGAAATCTTCCATTTCCGCACTGTATTGCACTAAAGTGCGATCTCGAAGTTGGTATATTTAAGTAGTGGGGGGTGTGGGGGTGCAGGTGGGCTTGCCCCCCTGCTTACATCCTTTCATTTTTTTTTTTTTTGTTTAAAAAATAGTTTTATTACGTATTCAAACTTTTAATAGTTCGATTACTGGTGTTTGATGTTTAGTGATTTGAACTATTAAAAGTTTGGTTATGTAATATAGACCCAGTTATTTTACATTTGCTGACTGGTAAAGTCTGTCTCAGCACTCTGCATGGCAGAGATATGACTACACTCCCACAGCGGTATGAGGTATGAGGCACAAACCAAACATGTGTACCTTACAGTCCTCCAGGATACAGCCATGTCCACACCATGTTCACCTTTTCCCCAAAAACATTTTCCTATAATGTTGTACTAAGTATACCATCAGTTAATAGAGTTATTTTGACATTCCAAAATTAGTAGTGATCAATGCTGCTTGCAAAGAAAATTAACAACAAACCCGTTCCTTTTGGAAATAAATCATTAAAGTTGTTCAATTAATTTGTGTCATCTTTTTATACCATCCAATAGTCATCTGGGTAGGAATGAAATATACTGATTTTAAACAAATGGGTGTTGATTTGCCCATCATATATATATTTCTGCTCTAGATACCCCAGAAATAAGTCAGCATAAATGGGTGAAAAAGCTGCACCCATCATTGTTCTATTCATTTGTAAATATCATTCTTTATTAAAATAAAAGCTGCCCTTAGTCAAAACCAATTAAGTCAGTTGAACCAACAATCCTTTAATTAAATGTGTAGTCTGAATATTCAAACTAATATTTAATTACTGCTGAACCATCCTCATATGGAATACTAGTATATAAAGAATTAATGTCTGATGTACACATACGTTTATTCTTGTCTCATAGATAATACTCAATAGACTGACCATATGCTAACATTGGCACCACATATTTTTATGTATTATGCAATATGCAAAGAAAATGTCATATACCTCCAGTTAAGCAAGTAGTATCAGGGAAGGGGTCTTTGACTGAACCATTGTCAGGTTTTTAAGAACTATGTTGACTCATTATTACCGTTGACCACATCCAAGGTTAACAGTACTATTAGAGTTATTGATTTCTTATCAAACTCCCAGGTAGAGTCTTAGACACCAATTCTTTATTTTTTGTATTGTTCAACTGAATGACTTTAATGATTTTTAAACATAAATTAATTTGGTACTACGTTTTCTTTGTAAGATGAGTTATTCACTATTATTTTTGGGGATAATTAAATAATTGAACCATTTATGGTACCCTTAGCTCATATGTTTATAGGAAACCATTTTCAAAGAATATATTTCTGATGTTGGATAGTTTCCACCAAAGGCATGTGGTTAAGAATATCCCCAAGGCATAATTTGGGAGATTTAAATGTAGTTGTAACAGGGCAGAAGTGTTTGAAAAGGAATCAGTGAATTTAGCACACAGATTTAAACAGTGAATTATTGAATTCAAACACATTAAATAAAGTTTCTGAATGTAACAGAAATACATTATTGTCATATCTAGGGAATAGGATAAAACAGTTAATTTCAGATTCACATAAACTTATGTCACAACAGCCATTGAGAGTGTTATTCATTTACGAGTATTTTATTGAGTAATTAGAGTTTGGCATTTTATTTAAGTAGTAAATGTAGGTTTAGTTTTGGAAGAAGTGAAATCTTATCTCACCATTTTACTAATTTTAAAATGGCATACTATCAAAATCCTGACATTGAAAATAACGAACTATTAGATCCATGATGCATTTAATTGGCCTCATAAATATTAATGAGGTCAGAACATCAACAAATAAAATTGACAACCGTTTTTTGATGTTATAGTCGACACTTGACATATTTGTAGATGCTTCATGCCCCTGCCTTGTGTATGTCCTTATGAACTGACAGACACTTGTACATTGACAATCTGACTATCGCTCTTACCATGTTCGAGGAGGGGCCTGTCATGTAACTGACTTTCTGCCTTTTGATTGTAAACCTTTTAAAACTATGAGTAATCACAGAATTTTAGAACTCTATTAATCTCTTTAAGTGGATCCAGTACTTGTGGGATATGTAGATTTTGTGGATATGTCATGAATACAACATTCTTAATGCCAAACAAAATTCAAAAGGTTCATTCACTATAAGGAATTCAATCATATGTAATATCTCTTAAGTTGTTTACTTAGCCTAGTGTAAATTTTTGTAGTTTCTATATCGGACAAATAAAACATCCATTAAAGAATGCATATCAACACCTCATTAACTAATATTCACTTCCAAAAAATGTATACTGCCTGGTATAAACATTCCATAATACATAACACAATGCGATTTTCTTATCTTTTATTGGTATTGCTAAGGTTACTCCAGGGATTCCGTATTCACATACTTTTTATTAGACACGAAAAAAAGAGTCAACTTATACTAAAAGGGCATTAACATCTGGTTTTAATGAATTTCTCTAATTATTCTTATACTGATGCACACACCCACTCCTCCATAGAAAAAGATCAAATTTTGTTTCTCTTATTCTTAGGTCATAGTCCCCTTAATTGTGACACTTTGCCTATTTTGAATTTGATATATGTATGCCATTAAAGTAACATTTTAATATTTTATTTTATTTTATGTTGGTATTAGCATTGTAATGAAATAGGTGGGTCTTTATTATAATAGCGAAAATCTCTTTAAGCCAATGTGAAAACACTGACACGTATTACGCGAACTGTGAATATGCCAAACGTACTAAACCACGAAATACAAAAAGTCAAATCCCCATAGTCGGCCAACTCCACCTCCCACTACATACTGCCTACCCAAACAAAATAAATAAACCACATACATACACTAACCAAAACCCTACTTCTAACCCTAAAGTAAAGCACCAAAACCCTATTTCTAACCCTACACTAAACCTTACATACATTACTATCTATGCACTTACATTAACCCACACCCTAACCCTAAGGTCCATAACTATCGCACACTTACCCTACAGCAATATACCAAAGCAAAACAAATAATCCACACACATACATTTAACAAAACCTTAATTTTAACTCTACACTAAACCTTACATACATTACATATCTATGCACTTACCTTAACCCGCACCCTAATCCTAAAGTCCATAACTATTGCACACTTACCTTATGGAGCTGTATCGCAGATGGGCTAACCATGACACTTCGACTTTTTGAATTTCGTGGTTTAGTACGATCGGCATAATCGCGGTCCGCGCAATACATGTTAGTGTTTTTGCATTCGCTTAAAAGGATTTTCGCTAATATAATATAGACCCGAAATAGGTAACTTGAAAAATAGTTGTTTTTCTATACGTCTTTCAAATATTTTCTTATTGGTGTAAACTGATTTTCTTATTAATGTATTAGTTATAATGTACTATCATGTGACTGATTATAGGTTTTTAAATGAATGGTACAGCTGTCATCTTCAGAGTGCACTGAAGAAGCCAAGGTCCTAACTACAAAACAATTTACAATAAATATTTATTTTACTTTATTTGACTGATGTATTTATTCTTATATTTTTACCTGATTTATAGCAATAATAATGAATTTTAAGTTTAGAGGTTTAATTTTCGTGGGAGGTATTTTTTGTGGCCATGTATGGATTTTGAATGTGCAGTGTTTAAAGTTACTTTAGATTCATCATGTATTAAAAGTGGAATTTAGTATCAATTTCTTTTTTATTTTATTTTATTTTTATTTTTTGTTAGATTATGTCTGTTGTATTGGGCGAGCTAGGCTGTTTTGGGAGGGGTGTTAGCTCCTATATTTTTTGGGACTATTGAATGAATGTTTAAATTTTTTGCAGAAAACATAAATACAGCAAAATTAGAAAAACTCTGACTCACAGAACACAAATAATGCCACAGGTGACAATTGTAGAAGTGGGAAGGATGGCATGATGGTTAAGGTATTTAACTTACAGACACAAGGTGAAGGGTAGTACTAATCTATGCACCTACAATAGGAACCACTCTGTGTAACAGCTGAATCCCATTGTTCTAGAGTTCCAAGTCTGAGAAAACCAGTTTCACATGCTGTGGTTTTCAATGAATACTGAGCTGTTGAAGGTCAATATAGTAGTTTGGAAGAATAAAACAATATAGAGGATTTCTTTTATTCAAAGATACATCATCATTCTGCAAACCAAAGCCAAAACTGTTCACATCTATATTGTAACAGTGTGTAGCAGCTGGACCTGTTGTATAATGTGGAAACAGTATCTTGAATATATCAACATTTATTGTGTCAGAAAAGAAAATTAGGGAAAGAAAAGGAAATCATTGCAGAAGGGCTGAGAAGAAAGATATTCAAATAGTCTACATTAGTAGGAATATGAGCTATCACTATTTTAAAGTGGGGCAAGCCTTTAGCATTTTATCATGAATACAAAATCTAGATCATACTTGTTTTTTTCTACTTTCTGTATGGGCATCTGGGAATTCGAAGGCAGTAATAGGGCTTTGGAAGTAATGTGAACTTTGTGCAAGCATTTGAAAGTTATAGCTAACTACCTTCTGATTTGGTAGAACATCACACCAAATAATCATTTGTAGGAATATTATGCTGAAGTCATTGACCAACAAATGAGTATCCCCAAAATACCAGAATCTCTCATAATGAGTAATAACAAAGCAAATGAATTAGAAGCTAAATCTACAAAATTATGACTTCTGTCAATATCTCAGAGCAGAATTTAGATAATATGACCAAATGAATAACAAAAATATCTCTGCCGATGCCTCTAGGACAATAAAAATAGAACATCATCCGATATTACCAAAATATCATGAGATAATATAAATGCACAACAATTGCAGAGAGTGAAGAAACAACAAAAGGGGAACAAGAAAGGTGCGCCTACACAGGACCTTCCATAACAGTCATCAGCTAAAGATTCTCACCATTAACTAGAAAGGTATGAAGTGGCAGTTCAAACAGTAAATGACTTGACTAAAAGTTATGATCTCCTTTGTTCTTTAATTGCCTGGGTAGATGTGAAGAGGAGGCATATAAAAGAAAAATATACATGTACAGGTTAACATTATTCTTTGGAAAAAATCCAACAAATAAAGAATACAAAATGCAGTTTCTAATCATACAGTCATGAGCAGTCAGAGTCATCCTACAGAGACAAACCAAAAGTAACTCACATTGTAGTAACCACACTTTTACCAGTTAGATTAATAAATCCTGTGACTGTCCACCTCTCCATCAAAGCCCTCAGTTGCTTTAAGAAGCAGCATACCAACCTCATACAACACCAGAAAGTTAAAGACACGCCACATGGAACTATTTTATGCAAAATACAGTGGCCTAAACAGCACCTAATCCCTAAGTTCTATAGTCTATATAATCTTGCATGAAACCTACTAACCTTCAAGCATCACAATTTCATTAATTTCCTTCTATTCTTCCATAAATCTTTCTTTCATATTTTATCTTTCTTATTCCATAAAACAATTAATTTGTCCACTCATCACTCCTTTGCAAATTAAGTTAATCCCAAGCAGTTATGTTTAAAGTCATACAAATTAACTCCACTCAGTCAACTCATTATCTTTATCTAGAAACATAGATGCCGGAACCATGGATCCAGGGGGAGGGGGAGCCCCCCCCCCACTTTTACAGCTGCAAGACCTGTCGGGAAAAATTCATGAAGTGGAGTTTTCATTTTCATGCTAACGAGGATTCACGTGGGGAAGATAAACGAACTAAACTAGCTGTTCTTATTCTCTTATTGCTCTGTGTTACAGTTATGCTGCCGCTGTTCCATCGGTGCTGCAGAGCCAGAGTCATGCCGGTAAGGAGAGTTTTGTTCTTTTATTTGCAGGAGTTATGTTGCTCCCACGTGCATGCGCGCGCGTGTGTGTAAAATGCCCATTAGGTATACCTGGTGGTTAGTGTTAGGCTCAAAAAAGAGCTTAAATTCTCTACCCATACCACCACTTGTGATTCAGGGAGTTAAGTCCATTGCTCTCCACTGTCCAGATTTTCACAGAATATTTGGTTCATACTTTTGGTCTGTTCCTCTTAAAATTTGTGTTTTTCTGTCAAATCAGTGAGACCTGAATTCACTAAATAATGATAGCTCTTTAAGTGTCAGTCTTCCTATCGTCCAGGAAACACATGGTAAAATAAAAAAACACTTTATTTTAGCAACTTTCTAAGATTATACAAGCAATATTTTTCCAGATTTCTTGTGCTATGAAGTTTAGAGATTTAGTTGATTGTCAAATGGATTTTACAAGGAGCTGAGAGCTTCAGGGGAAGCGAAGTTTAATGTTACTTATGCTGTTGTTTGCATTGTTAGTAGCACAACCGGTAGTAGACTTGCTTTTGATGTAGAAGGCTGTGGGTACTACTCCCACAGTATGCAGATGGATCGCTGATGCTGTATTGTGTTGTACTTTAATGGGAGTGGATGCTGTAGTCCTATGAATATCCTCCTTTTGAGAAGTTACTTAGTAACTATGAACCCGTTATCAGTTCACCATCCATTTCCTATTGCAAAATTACTAGCTTATCATTTTTTAATGTACCATAGGCAATTTACTCTTCAAGGGCAACAGGCACTTTATTTGTAGATGAAACAATGAAATACAAAGTTGTTTGCTCGCAGCAACCTCTTCATTAGTTACAGATTAATGTGGAATTATTTAGATGACTTACTTCTGCAGAGATTTTGTATATATACTGATATTGGTGGATTGTAATGACAGACGTTTGAGTGGCCTTTTATAGTTGAAATTTTCTGAAATTAATAATTTTGTCATTATTGATTCATACATTTTGTTTCATTGCTCACTAGAAGTCTGTTCCAAACTACAAATTTAAAACACATTCTAACAAGTGGTGCTGTATTATACAAGGAATATAATTTAATACAATCAAGTTAATACAATCAGGAAGGTGAATCAAGGAAGATATACATGTATACTTGCTTACAGGATGCAGGAGATCTAAATAGGGAAAGAGACCAGTCACCAATGGTGTCTCCCAGGGTTCGGTACTGAGACTTTTTCTGTTTGGCATGTACATCTCAAAAGTAAAAGGAAATACCAAAGGACTTTGGCTGGAAGTCTGAGATGACTGCAAGCTAGGAGCAGTTATTGAATCCCCAAATGACTTAACCATCATCCAGGAAGGCTTGTCCCAAACAATAACTGGTGCCAGAATCATGAATTGAAAGTAAACTCCAAGAAATATGTTATCGTATCCTTGGGAAAGTCATCTTCTCCAGGAAAATGTCAAACTGACAATGTCCCCTGAGAACTGAACTAGTTGTTTGGCATTTGGGAACTTATGTGTACAGTGACTAACTTTTGACCAACATGTGCCCAGAGTCATAAGAAAGTCTTTCTATATTGCACAGCTTATAACCAAATTGATTGTGACTAGATCTAGATATGTTATTGTCCCCCTTTACAAATCCCTCATTAGGTGAATCATTTTGTATAATGCCCACTTTGGCATGTATCTGTCCAGACCCATGCAACAATTGGAATACCCACAGAGATACCTTATTAAAAGGATACAAGTCCTAAACAGTAGGTCTTGCATGGACCACCTCAAAGATTTATCACTATACTCAGTATCCTACAGAGTGCGTGTCTGGCATACAAGTCATCCTCTGACCTAATACAGATGAACCAACTGAACATCAGCAAGTCAAATGGCATCAGAAATACTCAGTCCAGGTATCTAAACTGAATGTTGTGGAGAGATGGATATATCCAGAACAGACTATCCATTCAAGTAAAACAATGCTCATCCCTGTACATATTCAAACACAACTTGGATCTAAGGATGGGTAATAGAAAATGTACTCCGGGATTACCCTTCGTGCCACTAGTGGATAGAGGCAGTTCCTAAATGCTGCATCCCTTACATGGGCCCCCTCAAATTATCTACAGTGTGATCACATTTATTCTCACTAGGGCTAATATACAATTATCAGCCATGGGATAGGTAAGACCAATCATGAAATGTTAATTCAAGCACCAAAATGGAAATTGGCTAAGCTTAAAATGTCCTCCAAGTGAACCTATGTTGTGGTAGTAAATAGTTTTAAAAAAAATGCCCTTTTTAGATCACTAAGTGCCGCTGTCACCCTCCGCCCCCTCAGTCTTTAACAACTTCCGGTGCCTCTGTCTAGAAATCACTTTACTAGATAGACTATTTACAACATTTAATTAACCTGTACAGTGTATCATCATCAATAACATTTTTTCCATTTTCTACCTTGGTATGGGTGTTGTGTCAACTGTCGCCATCTTTCTCTATTTAGTGCCACTCTCCTGCCCTCTTTGGTTCTTATACCTAACTATCAGAGATGTTCTCTCACCAAGTCCATTTACCTCTTTGCTGGTCTCCCTTGCTTTCTCTTGCCTTTTTTTCTCTCTGTCCCATATCTTCTTCACTAAATTGCTTCTGTTTTTTTGCACGTGCCTAAACCGCCACAACCTGTTCTCTTTGACCTTTTCTGCAACTGGAGATACTTTGGTTTATGCTCTTATGTCCTCATTTCATCATTTGTCTCACAGTGTGTACCCTACCACCCACTTCAGGCACTTAACAGGTTTCTGTACCATACAGTACTACTGGACACACCAGTGTTTTGTACACCTTACTTTTTATTTCCCTTGGCATTATTCTGTCATATACTATACCTGACACTCTGTACTAGTTGACTAATGCCTCTCTGTTTATAGCTTTGTCCTCTTCATTCAAACTTCCCTTGTCCTCACCCACCCCTCCCAGATACCTGAAGCTGTTAACCTGTTCCACTATTTTCTCTTCAATCTCAGTTTTCAGCTTCTTTTTAACTCCACCATTTTCTGCCATTACAATTGCCTTTTCTGTGCTCAGTTTCGTGCCATGTGCCTTCAGTTAACCATTCCATTCCCCTGTCCTTTGCTGAAGTTCTTCCTCAGAGCCTGCCTGCAAAACCACATCATCTGCATACAACAACTTTGCTTATTTGTCCCCTCCATCCAGCTTGCTTATGTAATCCATCACCAGTATGAATAACAGTGGGCTCAGAGATGAAGTCTAATGCACACCCACTCCCACTGGGTACCTCTCTGTGAGACTGTAAACTACTTAACTACTTGTACTTCAGTCATTGGGTCCTTATATATAGCATACCCTAATTCTACCAATGTTTTTGGGACTTTGAACCACTGCAGAACTACAAAAATCAACTTTCTTGCGACCTTGTCATACGCTTTCTCCAAGTTTAGGAATACCCAGTTGGACACTTTCCTCATCTCTAGCTTTTTTTCAACTACCTGTCTCACTGACACCATCAGGTCAGTCGTGCTGCTTCCTGAACTGGATCAGAACAGCTCATATTCCATCTTACTTTCTACTACTCTGTGTATTCATTTATCGATCACCCTCTCAAGAACGTTTGTGCAATATGACAGGAGTTTGATACCTCTGTACTGCCTACAATTGTGAATGTCCCCTTTGCTGTTGAACACTGGCATGAGTATGCTTATTCTCCAGTCATCTGGGATACATATTTCACTCCACACTGGTATTAGTACTCTAAGGAGCCATTTCTCTCCTTTCTCACCCGTCATCTTTATCAAATCTGCTGTGATCTCATCTGAGCCTGCTGCTTTCCCTGACTTCATTTTCCTTAGTGCTGTTCTTACTTCTTCTATGGTGGACTCGGGTCTATATTATATGAATGAACGATCAAAATGTTGAGTACAACATGCACGACACATTTTGATCGAATGGTCACCTAATCAAAAACTGAAAAGCCTGAATATACAACTAAATCAGAACATTTCGTTTGTCCCACACCTTCCCTATACTACCATACAACACACACACACACACACATACAATGAATACATATAAACCCCTACATGCTCACATCATTCAACAACTTTAAAACCTAAACACACTCTTCTGCTTTTAAAACAAAGTGGAGGGCTTCACTCCCCCACATCCCCACTAACTAAATATACCAACTCTGAGATCGCTCTACATTGGGGAAAGGGCAATTTCCAGGTAATCACAAAACAAGTACTTACACAAGTAAAGAATTTGCTTACCTAGCCATTCCAGACAGTGTAGCATCTTTACTTCACAAGGTACACTCACTACCATGGCCATCTAAAACTTTTCAAAACTCCAGTTTTTGTCATTTGCAGATTCCGATTAGATGAACGATCAATCAAAGTGTGTCAAGCATGTTGTACTCGACATTTTGATAATTTGTTCATCTAATATAGACCTGGTGGACTCTTCCTCTTCTCTCATTGTAGGCAGTGTCTGGGTTAGTGCAGGTTTTCTTCATTCAGAAGCTGCTGGAAGTATTAGTTTCATCAGCCTTGGATGCTTGTAGACTGATCAGCAGATTGTTGCTGGCATCCCTTATGAAGGATGTCTGACTGTCTTCTTTATATTTCTGTCTTTCATTGTGCCATCTACTGGCCTTACTATCCAGAAGTTGGTGAGATGGCTCTGATCGCTTGTTTTTTGCTATTGCAACTCCTTTCTTAGCTTCTTTGTTAGCCAACCAGTATTTCTTCCTAGCCTGGTCTGCCTTTTCTATCTCTCACTTTTTCCTGGACTCCTTTTTTTCTTTTGATGACTTCCTGGACTTCTGCATTCCACCACCACCTTTTCACCTTTCCTTATGTACATGGTTCAGCCACATATCTGCTTCTGTAGTCCTCACATACTCTGTTTTGAGGCATTGTAATTCATCTTTGCCATTAATCTTTAATTCCACCTATTTCCTCTTCTTCTTGAGGTGCAAGAGCCCAGATTATTTCTTTGAACTGTTGTACTTTATCTCTCAGTTAACTACCTCCTGTTAACTTCCAGATCTTCAGCCTGGTCTCTGTTAATCTTATAGCCTTTTCTGACCACTGCTTGCAACCAATTGTGGCAACCAGTGGTATATGCTGTTGGCTAAATGTTTTACCCCCAGTGCCCCTATCCTTACTAGGATGTCTACCTGTGCTGCATGTTGGCCACTCTTGCATGTGATCTTGCGACTGTTTCCCTTTCTGAACCATGTGTTGGCTACTATCAAAACATTTTCCAGACAGTAGTCTAGAATGGCCTCTTCTTCTTTATTCCTGTTGTCCCACTCAGGTAGTCCTCATATCCTGTTCTGTCTGTTCAGATATAGTTATTCAGGTCACCCATTATCAGTGCCAATTCCTGTTGTCCTGCTTTATCGAGTTGTCTGAAATAGATACTTTGTGGCCCACACATTATCCCTTTAATAAACATTAAACATGTAGATAAAATATATTAATAAATGAAAGACATCCTTATTTCCGATGAAGAATTTGTCTATTTTCTGCTTTACTGGGATGCATTAGTGTACTCACTCTAAGAAAGTGTATGACAGCAGACTCACATTGTTAAGGAATTTCTGGTTAATGGTGCCTGAACTGAGGAGACATTTATTACAGTTCACTTCTTCATGTAACTAGGATGATTCCTTACAATGGTGTGTTCCCTTTTTTCTTTTTCTTACCTTGGAAAACCAAAAGATACACTGTGTAGAAATATATACACACATATGTGCATATATATATATATATATATATATATATATATATATATATATATATATATATATATATATATATATATATATATGTCTACGTGTGTGAGCGTGTGCGTACTTTATTTATGATATTTTCCCCCTGCTGCCTTCTGAACATCAGACTTTCTCTAGTTGTACTGGCACATTTGTTCCCCATCAATGCTGATCAGTAAAGGCTATTGTACAGGCAACCATCATGGACAATTTTTGTCTGTTTCTTTTGCATGAGTATTGCTGAATGCATGCATGTGTGTCCATGTGTGTGTGCATGAATATGTGCTTTCCTGGGTGGTTGCAACACAGGAAGTAGTTAGGGGATGAAAACTCTTTGCATGTTGAACTGTACATGCTGGTGTGGGGGTATTTTTGTGACAGTGTGTATGTGTGTGTGTGTGTGTGTGTGTGTGTGTGTGTGTGTGTGTGTGTGTGTGTGTGTGTGTGTATGTGTGTGTGTGTGTGTGTGTGTGTGTGTGTGTGTGTGTGTGTGTGTGTGTGTGTGTGTGCGTGTGTGCGTGTGTGTGTGTGTGTGTGTGGTGTGTGTGTGTGTCTGCATGGGTTTGTTTTAAATACATTGGGAAAAAAAGCTAACATAGAGTCAGGTCTGACAATGCAGTGTTGGATTCAGAGATGTGGTACGGCGCTGCTAATTGAATGTTTCTCTGTGTGTCTTAACATGTCTCTAAATTATTTATTTTATATAACATTTGTTTACCGGCAAAATCCAACTTGCTACAAAGCCAATTTTCAGCAGAGGCCCAGGG
This sequence comes from Protopterus annectens, assembly GCF_019279795.1. Classification (NCBI taxonomy): domain Eukaryota; kingdom Metazoa; phylum Chordata; order Ceratodontiformes; family Protopteridae; genus Protopterus; species Protopterus annectens. The sequence continues at coordinate 1,953,813,639 of NC_056728.1, forward strand.
AGAAACATTCCAGATGCATGTCTTTGAAATGTGAGAGGAAACCAGAGCACTTGGCGGAAACCCACACAAATGCAGGGAGGACATGCAGACTCCACACAGAGGACACCACAGTCGAGAACCAAACTGGAAAATCTCTTGCTGTGAGGTGACAATGCTACTGCTGCATCGCTGCACCATTTGAAGTACAGGTTTTCTATTTCATGATAATTGACTAACCCACATTAGCCAGTTTGCATGGGTGGAGAGAATCTCTCTGAGTTCCATTCATTATAAAATTTGGTGGACAGAAAGTTTGCCTGTTATTGTTTAAGAATACTGAAAGAGTGACATGATATATGAAAAAATAATGGAATACAGTAATATTATGCAGTTAAGAAAACTGGGATTTGTTATGGAATATTTAGTAAAGAAGCTTGGATTAGGTGGCCACTGTGGTGCAGCGGTTAGTGTTACCACAGAGGTTCTCTGGTTCGATCCTCAGCTGGGGTGCCTTCTGTGCGGAGTCTGCATGTCCTCCCTGTGGTCACGTGTGTTTCCTCTGGGTGCTCCAGTTTCCTCCCACATCCCATGCTGTAGGTGGATGGGACACTCTAAATTGGCCCTAGGTGTGAGTGCATGTGTGTGCCTTCTGTGGAAGGTTGGGCACCGGGTTGGCAACTCGACACTGTAAAACTCCACTGCCAATCATGAGTGGACAGGTGATCTGCTGTGGTGACCCCTAACTGGGGAAAAGCCAAAAGAAGAAGTAAAGAAGCTTGGATTGAAGTAAGGATAAAAGAGAATAAAATGAGAGAAGGAAACAACTTGTTAGGGATTAAGGTAGGCAAAAATAAAAAAAGAAGTGTTAAAAGAAGTTAAGAAGTCAACAACAACAATGGTATATGGACTTGATTACACATTGTGTATGTCTTTAATTAAAAATAGTCATAAGTGAACCTACTCTCTTAGGATTTCGGCAGGGACATAAAAATGAACAGCATTTTGCCAGCTCAACTAAACATGGGAAATGCTGGAGTTTCCATTCAAGCACAAACAATTCTCAGTGAGATCAAAGACTCTCATGATATATTATGTTGGACAGTAAGTTGGGTATGCTAAAGAAATAGGGTTGCCACCTTTTCAAGTGCCCGAAGTGTGACTTTTTTTGCAGAAATATGAGATTTTGCAGGACAAAACATACCAATGGTGAGCACAAAGGACTTTCACTTTTTTGCCCAAATAAAACCTTATTCTTGTAACATTTGAGTTGCTTATACTGATTCATATAACATTTAGATGTTTCAGATACAAAATAACCATTTTATGCGAGTATTAAAGAAAAGGTAGGAATTATGTTTTGTCCTAAAATCTCAGGACATTTGTTATTTTTAGGGGTTTTTTGTAGGAAACAACTGCCCAAAGAAGGAGTGTCCCTCACAAAGAGGGACAGGTGGTAACACTATAAAGAAAGCCCTCTTTAGCTGTCAGGATGATGACCTATGTGTCTTCCTGATCTCTTCTCTACCTACTTCAATTGCTTACACTAATCTCTCATTGACTGCAAGTCCCCAGTCCATGAGGGGTAAGCTGGACAGATGGCATAGGAGGTTAGGGCAGAAGCTCATAGAGGAACTCTTTACGTCTGACTGTACACAGCTGCAGCATGAATTGAAAAAATAGCTGCATGTGGATAGTTTGGTATTTATTTCATAGATAGTTATAAGACAGCAGAGGAGTTAATAGTTGTATTAGGAAGTTATTAAGTTTCTTAAAGTTAAGGTGTCATTACAGAAATATACACTTTGTGAAACACAACTTTAGTAGTTATTGAACTGCATTACTGTAAATATCCTGGTACACAATGTGGCGATTGCTCTTTTTCCATAATCTTTATTGGATTTTAAAGTTTAATTACATAGAGAATAACTAATACAACAGAAACTGACACTGAGGTAAAGTGACATTATGTAATAGAAGATATTAGGTATACAAGCAAAGATTTTAACATCCAAAAACTATTTACAAAGCTATATACAAAGATGCTATATACCTTACAAGAAGAAGTGTATACTTGAGTACCATTACAAAAATAATTAGCCTTAGAGTGAAAAAGAGATAAAGATAAATTAATAGTTCTGGTCCTTCTCAGAATAGTTATGAATAGAGGAGTGAGAATAAAAAAAAAAGGGGGGGGTCTTTGCATTATCTCTCTGCTGAAGATATCATGTGCAAGATAGTTATTGCAAAATGAGGTAAAATAATAACTTCCAGTATTCTGTGAAGTGTGGATAAGTTAAGGTTTGCCATTAGAAGCTTATGGGCTGATATGTATTTAACTGCCATTTGTTTAAAACCTCTCCAAGTGAGCAAGGATCTGTCCTTCCAGTTTATTGTAATGTAGAGTTTAATTAGAGTAAATACAACAATTAGAATGTGGGTTTGCAATCTTGTTAATCCAGGCACAGGTATATGTAACATAGTGAATTCCCAAGAAAGCATAGCTTTCTCATAGCCCATCTTCTGTACCTTAATGCTCAGGGAACACCAGAGTTTATAAGAACACTTACAACACTTACAACTCCAAAAGATGTGGAGGAGATCAGCTCTTTGAAGTTCACAATATGAACAAAAAAGGGAAATTAAAGGTTTGAACTTATTTTTGGCAGTAGGGGTGATATATGTGTTGCTAACAATCATAAATGTGGTACAGCTGAGCTTTTTAAAGCGTATTACTTTAGAGTTTAATTGAATTGGCCACATGATTTGGTCTTTTCAAATTGTTGAATTTAATTCGGACCAATACTTTGAGAACAGGATTTTGTTTTGAAGCCTAAGAGCAAGAATTAGTTTATATGTGTCTGAAATCATTTTTTTTCTTCATTGGTAGTAGGGTCCAGAGAGATTTGTAAGTATTTATGTCATCATCATCCAGTTTGGGGTTAGATAGAATTTTGGAACACATTTGTCTAACCTGTTTTAAGATGATAGTATACCTCTTAAGCAGATTTAGTGAAGTTCGCAGCTCTGAGATGGATTGATCTTGGAAAGGGCAAAGGACAAGAACTCTGCACTCTTTTAAAAGAGGGAAGTTATCTAAGTTTAGCATGTTGTTGTTAGGTTTTAAATTTGGCTTAAGGTGAAGTGGCTGTAGTTTAATGAAGGCAATGGATAAGTTCAATGACTCAATCAAATTTTGAAAGTTAACTATGTTGTTTTTTAAGGAAATGTGGAGTTTGGATCTTTTCAGGTTCAGTTTATTCATGAAGGGGGGTGGCTTTGGGCTTAATATTAAGAGACCTGATATAGTTATAATATAGTTCTATCCAAAAGGGGGACCATGATTTCTTATTTTGGCTATAGTCTGCTATCAATATTAATCTGCTACTATTAATTATATCGTAGTATAATCTGAAATCAAGGAAAATTGATCTCTCTTTTTCTTTAGGGCATATTAATCTTTGGTAAGAAATTCTAACTGATTTAGGGGACCATATGAATTTGCCAAGGATAGAATGAAGTTTTTTGAAAAAATTGTTACAAATTACCATCTGGGTAGTTATGAAGATATATAGTAGCTTTGGTAAAATGTTCATTTTAATGATCGCTACTTTGGATAGGAAAGGAAGCTGAAACTTGTTCCATCTATTACAATCTTGTTGTAAGGTCAACAATGCATTTGTGATGTTACTTTGAGTATAACTCTTAGGGTCTTGATGGAAGGAGACTCCTAAGTATTCCTGGTAGTATCTTATTTAGATTTCAGTTAGCTGGGGGTATAAGAGAAGTAAGTTAGATGAACTGACTGGGAAAATTGCAGATTTGTTAGTATTTAATTTGTAGTTGGAAAGTTTCGAGAAGGTGTTAATTGAATTCAGAACTTTTGGTATGTCTGAGCTTGGTAGAGCAAAATAGATTGTCAGCGAATGCTGAGAGAACAATCCTAGTATTGTAAAGCACTGGAGCGTGATGGAAGGTTTTCTGCGTAATAAGTAAAAATAAAGGTTTGATGCATAAATTGAAGAGGTAAGGGGAAAGAGGGCATTCTTGCTTTTTTCCATACTTAATGTTAATCCTAATGGCGGTAGTGCTATTAATATACAGTGAGGTACATGCATTAGTATAGAGTGTTTTGACTGTTCTAACAAGACTTGAGGGTAGTCCAAAGTAAGGTAGTGTCAGGAGCAGAAATTCTAAGTTGAGTCTGTCAAAGACTTTGGAGGCATCAACTGTGAGTGCAAATATGGGATTGCATTTCATAGGTTCATAAGTTGGTACTAGGCTATTGGCCCTAGGGCCTATACATGCCTAGCCATAACAATTCCCTGGATATTTCTTCCCACAGTATTTACTTCCCTGGACCCCTGTCTAGCAGGTCAACTGACATGATCCCCGAGTTAATTTCCTATCTCCCATCCAATCATCAAGGTTCCTTTTGAAGAAGGCCAAGGAGGCACTCTGCTTGACATGTATGGGCAGTCTACTCCATAGTATGGGGAGTCTCTGGGTCAGGAAACTATCCCTCCAGCATGTTTTGTTCATTGTGATGACAAGGTTTAGATCCCTGGAGCGTGTGGCTTTGAGGGATTGGGATTTCTTTAAGTGGAGCATGTCCAACAGCTCAGGGTTTGACATGGCCTTGAATGTTAAGCAGAGATCACTTCTGAGTAGACGATATGCCACAGAGTATAGCTGGAGTATTTTTAGATGGTCAGCATAGGGCATCTGCTTTAGGCCTGTAATTCTTTTAGTGAGGTATTTCTGCAGCCTTTCTAGCTGTTGAAGATGTCTTGTGAGGTACATACTAAATGTGGCATTGTACTCTATAATGAGTCTAATAAGGGATTAGTGCAGTGGGACAATGACCTCCTTTTTTCTGGATGAAAAGCCCTTAGTGATAAGGTGTGCCACATAGAAGGATTTCCTGACTGTTGTGGCGATGTGGTTATCGAAGGTGAGACCACTGTCCACCTGTGTCCCTATATCTCCCATCACATTTTCAGTGTTTAGTGTACTGCCACCTATGTTGTAATTCATGGGTACATGTTTTTTCCCAAAGGGGATAACTATACATTTCTTGGCATTAAGCTTGAGCCCATGGCTCTGGCACCAAGCATCTGTTTCTATAAGGCCCTTTTGTAGAATATCCACATAATTTGGGGATTCAGTAATGGCTCCTAGTTTGCAGTCATCTGCAAACTTTGTTAGCCAGAGTCCCTGAGTGTTGGCCTGTACTTCAGAGAAGTAGATGCCAAACAAGATCGGTCCCAGGACTGAACCCTGAGGTACTCCACTTGTCACTTGTCTGGAGCTGGATTTGGAGTTGGCTACTTTTACAGTCTGGGTTCTGTCAGTAAGCCAGTTGGCAACCTATCGAGTGATGTAGGGATTTATGCCCAGCTTAGTAAGTTTAGCTATGATTCCAGAGTGGGGGATAGTGTCAAAGGCCTTAGCAAGGTCCAGATAGGCTGTGTGGACCGCCTTACCCTCGTCCACAGCTCTAGAGACTGATTCAAAGAAGTCAATCAGGTTCAGGAGACAAGATTGGCCCTTCATGAACTCAAACTGGGTGAGGTCCAGTGTTTGAAGGCTGTCAATGTCTTTGTTTATACGTTCCATGATAATGCATTCATTTCCCTTGCAGATCGGGCTTGTCAGACTGATGGGACAGTAGTTCACGATATCCAAGGTGGATCCCCCCTTCTGGAGTGGGATAACTGTAGCTGTCCACCACTCAGTGGGCACGAAGCCTGAGATGAGGCTATGATCAAACATGACACTCAGGTGAGGTGCAAGTTCATTTTGTCATTGTCCCACTGCACTAATCCCTCATTAGACTCATTATAGAGTACAATGCCCCATTTAGTATGTACAGGACACTAAGGATAATCACAAGGCTTTCTTTAGTTATGTTAGGAACCTGGGTGGTAATTCCCAGATATGCTCAGAATTAGTCCAAAATGACAAAAAATACACTGAAACCACAGACATTGCCAACATCCTAGCTGACAGGTTCAGTGCAAACTTCTCCCCCCCTCCCCACCAAAAGGGCAAATATCTATCCCAACAGAGTACTGCCCCCCTGACATCTCAGATGCTCAGGTAAGAGCCACCCTCTCCAAAGCAAAAAACACAGCATCAATGGGACCAGACGGTGTCCCGGGCTGCGTCCTACATGAACTCCAAGAAGAGCTAAACCCAAACATAAAACTACTGTTCAGTCTCAGCCTTACTACAGGATATGTGCCCAAAGAATGGCGTACAGCAACAGTGGTCCCTCTCCATAAAGGTGGTGCCTCAACGGATCCTGGAAACTATCGCCCCATAAGCCTGACTAGCTTGGTCTGCAAAGCTATGGAAAGGATCATCATGGACCTCATAAATAAAGATATTGGGGACCTACAGACACTGGATCCTACCCAGTTCGGCTTTGTTAAGGGCAGATCCTGCCTCTTAAACCTGGTTGATTTCTTTGAAACAGTCACCAAGGCCATTGTGAGGGAAGGTGGTCCACACAGCCTACCTGGACCTCGCAAAAGGCCTCGATACAATACCCCACTCGGGCATTATAGATAAGCTCACCAGCTTAAATATAAACCCCTATGTCACTAGATGGATTGCAAACTGGCTCAAGGACAGAACCCACATGGTTAGAATTGCTGGAGCCATGTCAGACTCCAAACCAGTTGCAAGTGGTGTCCCACAAGGCTCAGTCCTGGGACCTCTCTTGTTTGGTATATATTTCTCGGAGGTACAGGCCAACACGGAAGGACTGTGGCTGACCAAGTTCGCAGATGACTGCAAACTGGGCGCCATAATCGACTCTCCAGCCAACACAAGCATCCTCCAAAAGGGCCTCATAGAAACAGACAACTGGTGCCAGAGCCATGGCCTCAAGCTAAATGCCAAAAAGTGTATAGTCATCCCCTTTGGCAAAACAAAGTGCCCACAAATTACCACATAGGTGGTAATCCATTAAGTACAGAAGAAGTAATTAGGGACCTGGGGACCCAAGTTGATAGCAGTCTCTCATTTGACAACCAAGTGGCCAAAGTGGTTAGAAAAACATTTTATATAGCCCACCTAATCATGAAGGGATTCACATCTAGATCAGGGGAGGTCATCGTGCATCTTTACTCATCCCTCATCAGGCCCATAATTGAGTACAATGCCCTTTTTGGGATGTACCTTACCAGACACCTGCAGCAACTGGAAAGACCCCAAAAGTACCTCACCAAGAGGATCAAAGGGCTCAAACAGATGCCATATGCTGCCCGGTTAAAGAAACTCCAGCTCTACTCAGTGGCATACCACCTGTTCAGAGGCGATCTGTGCCTGACGTATAAAGCCATGTCCAACCCAGAATTAATGAACATGCTGCACCTCAGAAAATCCAAATCCCATCGAGCTACGCGCTCGAGAGACTTGAACCTCAGCACTGAAATAAATAGGACATGCTGGAGGGACAGATTCATAACCTAGAGACTCCCTAAACTCTGGAATAAAATCCCAGTCCAGGTTAGGCAGAGTCCCTCATTGACTCTCTTCAAGAGGAATCTTGATGAGTGGATGGGAGATTGTAGGTTTACCCCGGGTATCACTTCTGTGTCACTGTTAGACAGAGGCACAGTATACTAACCTCGAAAAAGGGCATAGCAAAATAAATTTAAAATGGGTGGCGAAAGTCAAACACATTCTGGCTAGGCTTATAAATGCCCTATGGCAGATATCCTAGTATGAACCTATGAACCTATGTAGTACACAGCCTGGGATGTCATCTGGTCCCATGGGTGCTGTATTCTTAGCTTTGGAGAGTGCGGTTTCTACCTGTGTGGCCATGATTACCAGAATTTGGCAATCTTTTGGTATTGAGATGGGCCCTTTAGGGGGTGAGAGGAGGGTGAAGTTGCCACTAAATCAATCTGACAGGATACTGGCAATATCCTTAGGATCAGTATATTCAATGCCATTCTGTTGTAGTTCAGAGCAGATCTGAGCATTGCCATTTAGATTCTTGGCATAACTATAGAATGCCTTGTGGTTGTCTTTGGAATCTTTGGCAATTTTATTTTCATAACTAGCTTTGGAGGATTTTATGAGGAATCTCAGCTTCTTACTGAGGCTGGTAAGGGAGTTTTTTGCATCCTGGGATTTTTCTCTTTTCTGCAACAGTTTCTTCCTTCTGTTGTATAGTTTGTTTATAGCAGGGGACCACCAGATTGGCTTCCTATTTTTGGAGGAGAGTGTCTTGGTTCTATTTGGAATAGCACAATTCATGCACGAGTGGATGTGCTCACCCAGTGCCTTAGTGTAGGACTCAGCAGTCAAAGTTGCAAAGCCCATCTGCATGGGTGTCATGAAGTTTGTCACTTCTGACTTGAGTAGCATGAAGATGGCTTTGGACAAGTTTTTATGGAGGTTTCCTTACTGGGGGGTGGGGGTGGGATGTGGATGTCAAGGGTGATTTGCTTATGGTCAGACCTGACCAATGAGGGGGTGACCACTGGTGTGGTCATCTGTCTCCCATGTTGGTAATGACCTGTCTAGGATATTGGAGCCCCTGGTGGGGCAATGGATTAGTTGATCCAGGGCGCTGGAATTTATGAATTCCAAGAACTGTTGAGAAAAGGTGTTGGTACCCAAGTAGTTTTCCCAGTTAATTGCAGGGTAGTTGAAATCACCCAGTATTAGGGAGTTTGGTTCTATCTTAATATTTTTCAGTATGTTTAGAAACGTGTAGTGAGAATCTTGGGGCATGGTGGGGGATCTGTAGCAAGCTACAATTTGGCTTGCAGTGTTATCTAGTGTTAGTTGCACCTGGAGAATTTCAGATGCATTGTGTTAGGCAACCAGCCTGGAGTTGTGAATATCCTTCGTGAATATGGACACTCTTCCACCTTTAGTGTTTCCATCTTGGTTTGGTGGCCAAAACATGTGGTAAGAGTTGTAGCCTGGTATTTCAGAGGTGCTCTCTGGAGCCTTGAACCAGTTATTGCACAGATATTGATGTTCTCCATTTTTTAGGAGTGCCTCAAGAGAGTGCATTTTGTGGTTTAGACTTCTAGCATTGAGTAGCATTACCTTCAGATTTTGCATGCTTGTATCTGTTACTGTGGTGGTTTTGTCCTTTGAACCATGCTTAAAAAAGGCACTATAGGGGTGGCAAGAGCTTTAGCCAGTAACCTAAATCACAGGGGTGCCAGGTGCAGACCATCTATGGCAAAGCATCATGGTTTGTCGATCATGTCTTCCCAGGCAGACAGATACTGGATCCCCTTTGAATGACACCAGAAGCTTAGCCAATTGTTGAAGTCAATCATTTTGTCCTTATACTGTGGTATCGTTCTGGTCGAAGGCAGGATGCTACTCAGGGCTAGGGTCATACCTGTCTGGGCCATGTGATCCAAGAGCTCTTCCATGTCTATTTTCATGTAGTCCAGGGAGGTACATCTCAAGTCATTCACTCCAACATGGACAATGACAGAGTCGTATTTGTACTTGTTGTGGAGTGACTTGAGTGCTTGCATTATGTGGTGGATCCTGGCACCCGACAGGCAGTAATTTTCTCCTTGTTCAGCCTGATGAGTGGGACATCAATGTGCCTGACTATAGAACCACCTATGACTGAAGTGCTAGGTACATTGTCTTGCCTTAGGGGCTGTTGTTGGGTGGCACACTGGTGTTGTGAGCTGTGTATCACTTTGGTTGTGACTGGTGTTTGTGTTTCAACTTTGGAGGTTCTTGTTGCTTGGGCAGGTTAATGTTAAGGGCCTCTGCATATGTGGGTTTAGTGTTACTATGTGTGGGTGTTAATGGTGTGGATTTTGAAGGACTATGTGTTGCTTGAGGTGTAGTGCAGGTGTTAACCTTCGCCTCTTGACTGTCTAGCATAATCTTAGCTAAAGAGAGCTCTGCTTCCAGTTTGGCTATGTAAGTGCATCTCTCACAGGTTGTAGTGGGTGGTAGGAGGTGAGGGTTGTCCGTGTACATGAGGCAGTTGCTGCATTACCCCAGTATGCCCAGATTCAGCAGGTGGACAGGAGAAATCACTGGAAGCTGACCCTTGGACATGCCTGTTTAGGTGTTTTTTTTTGTAAAGTACAAGAGCTGTTTTCCCTTACCTTTGCAAGGTACTTTGCAATTATAGGCTGTCTAGTGCCTATGATTAATTTCTGCTTATTGACAAGGAGAGTTGGGTGCTTGTATCAGTTTAAGGCTTCCTAGTGCTTTCCAGCAGGTTCTAGAGCAAGTGCTATTCACAGAGGTTCAGGTTTCAGTGCTACTACTGAGAAACCAGCTAGTTCTAAGGGAAATTTGAAGAGCAGACTTTCTGGCACCTGGTTTATATTAGAAAGGTTAATCAAGGCATCCAGTGTGAGTGTGTTGTCGCAGGTCTGTCTGTGTTGAATAAATCCTGATTGGCTGGGTGATACAGTTTTGGAAGTGATAGGATTTAGTCCGTTAGCCAATATTGTGGTGAAAAATTTAACTTCTAAATTAATCAGGGAAATGGGTCTGTAGCTCTTGGGGTTTTTGGGGATGACATTTTCTTTAAGGATGAGTATGGTTTTAGAAGAAATTAAGTGAGCATCAGTGATGGTATTACACATGATATAGTTAAATAAGTATAAAAGAACTTTGGATATTTTTAGGCAGAAGGTCTTGTAAAACTCCAGAGTAAAACCATTCAGGTCTGGTGCCTTATTAAATTTGAGATTGTTAATTACAGTTATTATCTCATGTTAGGTAACAGGAAATGAAATGCACTCTTGATGGGTTTGATCAATCTTGGGAAAATCTAGTTGGTTCAAGAATTGTATTATCTCCTGTTCTGAAGCTGAAAGAGTTTGGGCCCCAAAAGTTTGTGAGTATATCTTTTCAAAATGCTGGATGATATCATTGCTAGAAAAGTATGTCTTGCCTAATAATTTATCTCAGAAATGGCAGGAATGGATTTCTTTTATTTTATTAATCTTGCTAGAAGTTTACAAGGGGTCTCCAACCATTCCAAGTAATTGGCCAAGATCTTGGTTTCATGAAAAGACAATTGTCTTATATTAAATTGGTACAGGTCTTTCTTGAGAAGGTATTTGGTTTTTAGACTCCTGACTGAAGTTTGTTTGTAGTTCTGTTTCTAATTTGATGATCTTATCCTTTATTAAATTCTCTTCAACTTTGTGTATTTTTTTTTTGTAATAAGTTGCTTTAATAATAAGGAACTCATATATTTGAGCTTTAGTAGAGGCCCATTCAATGTCCAGTGGAAGCTTGGATTCAGGCAATTCCTTTAGAAGAGTTTCCAGAATCACATCAATCCCTCCTACAATGTCTTCTTTCATTAGTAGGTTAGGATTCAAAGACCAGTTGTGACCCCTGTTCCAAAAGTTAGTTTTGCAAGATCAGTTAATAACAAGTTTGATTTTCGAATGATCAGAAAGAAATCTGGGCTCAGCAGAGAAGTTTATATCATGGTTTAGGAAGAATTCAAAAATTAAGAAGAAATCAATTCTGGACCATACTTTATGACACTGTGAGTAAAACATGAATTTATCTTTAGGTGATTTTTCTTTTTGAATGTTATGTTGATCAAATAGTATGAAGTCATTTTTTTAATTCTGTAATTGCTATTGTGGTGTGAATATTATATGGCCTGTTCGGGTTTGATCTATTTAGAAAATGATCCTGATAGGAATTCCAGTCACCGCCTAATATTACATAATGATTTTGGAAATGAGATTTTAACCTGTATAATGGCATAAAAAAATCCTGTGGATTGCAGCAGAAGGCATATAGGTTAAGCAAAATAATAGGTTTGTCAACATGTGGGCACTTGAATATTGTATAGCACCATCTACCCTCTAAATCTATGTCATTGTAGAATATTGTCATTAAAGGACGATTTAACATTTATAGCTACACCTACACTACTTGAGTCTTTACCAGAAGTAACAATTTTTTTAATCCATTTCTTCCCCATGTCTTGTGACCAATGATAAGCGAGCATATGTGTTTCTTGCACTAATATTATTTTTGCCTTTGATTTAAAGATGTGGTGAAAAAAGAGTTTCCTCCTTTTAGCCATTTGGATCCCTTTAACATTCCAGGAGTCAATCACACACATTTATGGTGTTATGTGTAAGAGAAAATAAAATAAAGAGAATTGAGTTAACTCTATAATTTACATTTATAGTCGACGAGCCTACTAAACTTTAAGAAGGCAAATAGCACAAAACTCTTCCAACCCTTAGCCCGTGCCTAACCACTAACCTCCCAGGCCTAGAAGAGAATGTAAATGAAGAGTGTGGACATGTGCATAGATAATCAACAAAACAATCTGAACACATGTTGTCTTCCTTGCTTTGTACTAACATATATATATATATATATATATATATATATATATATATATATTCTCACATTAAAAATATACAGTAAGTAGAAGAAACATAGCATACCTAACCTAAATGTACTTCATACTCTACCTTTAGCTCCTTAATATCGTTATATAATGAGTGGAATGGTACAGAGCTGTTATGTGGAGATAAGGAGGAAAACTTAAGTGAAGATATCGGAGGTGTATATAGGTAAAAATCTCTAAAGAAGTATATAGACTCTTTAATAGAGAAAGAGAGTTTTTGCTTCCCTAAAGTGACTAAGTACCTCATATTTTTCTTCTTTTTCCTTTTTCCTCCTTTTTTAAAAATGAGATAATATTGTGCAAATGTTGAACAAATAATAACTTTAGAACAACTAAAAAGCCTTCAGAAGATAAGCACTGAAACAACCAGCAATGGTAACCAGATACAATATAACTGTTATACTATTTACAGGATTGTATGATTTATAGACAGTAAAGTGCATAATAACAGTTGATGAACAATTGAACAATGGAAAGCTTTCCAGTTCTGATACAGTATAAACCAGTCTCTCATCAGCTTTCCTCACTACATTTTGCTTATTTCGTTAGTATATGAGATCTTCCACATTTACAGTTTACATATACCTGTTCCATGGCACAACCATTTTTTCATTAACATGAAACCCTAGAAGGGTAAGAGCACTCATCTGGCAGTCAAAATCATTGTACCTCAAAATCCAGTGATCTGCCCGAAAATGAAAAACAATGTTCTAAAGAGCAGCCTGAGAGTACAATATATATAATAAAATTTATAAATCCCTCCCATATGAATTTGAAAAAAAAATGATGTCCTTGGAGTCACTAACGACTGACGTTTGGGGAGGTTCCAGAAAACCTGTACCACCCACAGAAAAACCTAAAAATAAGGGTGTACAATTCTCAGCAGGTTAAGCTTGTGATGTAGCTCAATGTATGTTGCAGACATTTGTTCACTTGTTTCAAGACATTAAAACAGACTGCAGTGTTGCATTTTGTGACGTTACCTGTTGGCCCAGATTTACAAGTTGTGCTGCATTTTTTTTTTCTTTTCTCCCCATCCTTCCCTCCTCCCTTTTTTCTCTCTCTTGGCCCCCTACCCTTTTTTCATATTCTTTTTTTTTTTTCTTTAAACAAAAGGAGCTTAGATGTCTTGTCTATACTAAGCTCAAAAAGCTGCATATTTCCATCAAGTTGTACCCGGAGCAGTAGTGACATTTTAGCTTAGCTAATAGAACCCTTTTTTTGTTCATGACCATCAATAGGAAATGCTTTATTATACTCAAAAAGGATAGCTTCAGTGACTGAATGAATAATGTTAACTATAATACATATTAGTTCATTTTAACTCCAGGTGCAGCCTGAATTATGCTTTACTAAATGTCACTAATTACAGCCCAGGACCACATGACACTAGTCAAAGTGTCCTAGGTTAAAGTCAAAACAGGCAGAACCATACATACCTTTTCCATGAGTTTGTCCTTTTCTCTTTTATCCTTTCAAACATTGTTGATCTCAGTTTTGGAATACGGCTGTCGTACGTTTTCAGTACTCTCATCTGGGACTCTAATATCTTCAGGTGACAATGCGAGGGATTACACAGGAAGCAGTTATACAGAGTAGAAGGCTGTGGCAAAAAATGACTGCTAGTGCACTTGTAAGGAAAAAATGAGATCAGGAGGAAAGCAAAACTTTCAAAATTGCTGTCCCTCTAACATTTTATTATGCGTCCGATGCCACCCAAAGCAAAATCAAGTCTGACCATATCCGAGAATCAAATCTCCAAAGAAGAGCTTGGAAACATCAAAAGTAAGCAGGTCTGTTCATTTTTTTTCTGATTTTCATTGGTGGTCATTAGCTATGTTGTCAGGTAGTTCTTTAAAAGTTAAGAAGGTGGTCTTAGCTTCTCTGAGAGTTGAAGCAGTATATTTGATTTCATTGTGTTGGAAGGATAAGGTACTTGGGTATCTCATCTGGAACTTTATTTTTTTATTGTATGAGACACACGCAGTAGGAGGAGAGGGTTTGTCTTGCTTGTTTTATATGGCTTGGAAAGTCTTGCGAGAATGAAATTTTACATCCATTCCAGTTTAAACAGTTTATCTTTTTAGCCACTGATAAAAGTTTTAATACATCCTTGTGGTTCAGGAGTTTCACATACACTAACCTCAGTCTGTTTGAAGTTTGTGCAAGTCTAGTCACCCGATGGGCTCTTTCAATCACTATTTGCTTAGCGACGTCCAGATTTTCCACTAAAGAGCTCCGGATTTGACCGATCGTGAATATAAGATTGGGGTTTGCATAATGTTCAGAAATTCCACGAATGATAATATTATTTTGACTTGATCTTGCTCTAAATCAGTAATTTTTGTTTGCAGATTCTGAATGAGTTTAGTGCTGTTTTCAAAGTCCTTCTGTAATTGGTCTATTTTATTTTCATTTTCAAAGATCCTTGCCTCTGATACTTCCATCCTTGTTTGGATCAAGTTAAATGATTCACCAAAGGATTGGAATTGGGTAGAGAGATCCTGCATTGCTTGTTGTATTGGCTGTAGAGCTAGTTTCAGATCCTGAAAGTTTGCTGGCTGGTCCACTTTTTCTTTACTGGTTACTTTAGTAGTTTCCTATTGTTTGCCCATTCTGAGTCTTTTAGTGGTAATTTATTTCTCTGGAGAGGCAACCACTGATAATTTTGCTTTCGTAATTTAAGTTTCCATACCTGCCACCTTGCTTGACATCCTTGGCCTTATCTTGTTATTTCAGTTATTACTAGGTGTTGAATAGTTGGCCATTAATACCAAGTAGTTGTATACCGATGATCGGTATGCATACAATTCAGTTGAATCAACTTTTTTTTAGGTTACAGACCCATTTTTTAAATAAAAATGCAGTGAGTTCTCAAAGTTGTAAAGAGTTAAGAAGGCACTTTCTTGGAATTAGGATGGAGCTAAGAAGTAACAGTGCCTACAGGATAGCAGCCATCCTTTTTCCATGGTTGTTCTTAATTATCATGTTAAAGTATAACTGGAGTAATTACTGAACTGTAAAAACTGAATATAGTGTAACTTGAATGTACAAATTGGTCTGAAATGCAACCCAGTAATTTGTTTTGTAAATGCTGTATTGAAATGTTTTTGCTGTCTCTTGGTCAGGGTCATGGCTGAAAACAGTCTTTGACCAGTTTATTTATCCAACTAAAGTGAACTAACTAAGTAATGGACTAACTTACTAGCTAGATAAGTAACTAACTAACTAAATGTGGAAATGACACCCTAAAACTTTAATCAGTGCAGAGTCTAAAGGATTGATGAAATATTTTGAACAGAATGTGAGAATTAATTGAAGCATAAAAACAAACACTTTGAGGAATATATGCAGGTATCGAACAATGAAGAGTATGCAAGAAAATATATAAATGGAAAAAAAAGAAACTGTGAATGATTATAAGAAAAGAAGGGAATAATTAAATGTGTGAAAAATTACAAAAAAAGTCTACTAAGGTACAACATGAGGAGTTGTTGAAGTTACTGGAGGAGCTGGGGTGTCCATATAGATGATATGAAAATGGAGATGAGAAGTATACATCTAGTGCAAGGCCAGTGGATAATGATTTTAAAGGACACACGTCTTTTCTTACTAAAAGGATAAATCAGAGTTATGCAGGGAGGTCTTTTTATATGGATGCTGTGTTAAAACTAAAGTTAAGGGAGTAAAAAAGCAGAGTGAAAAATATCACTGAGAGATTATGGGAATATTTATATATCACAATTTTAGTATATGCAGATGTAAAGGTTTACCAAAAGAGTGGGCAATGGATTACATGGACATGACCGGAATGATATTAACAATAATAATGTTTGAAACCTTGGTGGAATATTAAAAAAGCTAATGTGTTTTGGATGCAAACATCTAGTAAAGGGTGTAAATACATATACAAATATTATTCAGGATTTCAGAATTAAGCTTGGATGGAAAAATATACAAATGAAGAAATGTGGAGGAGTGCTATGAAAATATGAAGAGGGTAGTAATATTTTGGGAGAGTTATACATTTTTATTTCATAGTTTTTTTTCTTTAAAACAGCATTACTTGTAATATAATTCTTTGTTGCAGGAGTTCACTGCTACTGGATATATTATAAATAAATAAATAAATATATATATATATATATATATATATATATATATATATATATATATATATATATGTATATATTATATATATATTGGTGACGTTCTTTGAGCCATACACTTGGCGCAGGTCTTAAGGATGGATCACCCAATTTTGTTTTTATCTCTTTCTGGATTTGGGTTAATGAAGTTGCACAATTTTCTGAGGTACATATCTTTGACAGAAGATAGAGGTTGCAGTACAGGGAATAAGTGGAACAAAGTATGAAATGATATAAGGGAATAGCAATATTATTTTTATAGTTAAGAATGATTATAGAGATTGAACAGGGTGATACAGTTAGTGACTGCAGAAAGAGGAAATAAAATGAATACATTTAGCAAACTGGGATGCTTTGGGACAAAGTCCATAAGTACATGACTGCAGAGAAGAAAAAGTAACATTTATATACTGGTATGTAAAATGTGGGGAGATAGAAAGATCATGTCAGCATGTATTCCAAAATGATGTCCTTTGCAAAAATATCAACAATAACTGAGTTAATAGAGATTAATGAATATACTTTTGCACATAGATGATACATGGATTCTGTCTTGTTAAAGTAGAATTTTGTACAAGATGCTCCACATATTATATTGAAAATAAGGGGAAACAGTATCAAGTAATCTTGTCTAGTAAAGGAAGAAAGGAATTTAAGGGAGATGTCAGAGATCTTTAAAATATTGTGGAATGATATAAAATGATTTGGTAAAAATATATGAGAACAGAATATTTTTTGTGTTGTGAAGATTGTGAATTATACTGTTTTCATTATTATTTAGTTAATCAGATTTACTTATTGGAACATCAGTATTTGGTTCAAGTCTGATGTGTATGATGTTTTACTAATAAATGCTTTTGCTCTTTTTTCATAATTGATACCAGAATTTTTACATCCAACTAATCTTCTACCAAGTTAGATAGATGGTGCCCTAACTGAACATATCACCCAAAGGAAGGCACTCCAGGAGTGCAGCAACCCCTGCACTCACATAATGCTGTGCTACAGTGTCAGCATTGGAACATTACTCCATGCACTTGGTTTTGGGGATAATGCACATGATATTTTAATCTTCACAGCATCAAAGGTGAGTATGTTGTCTGGTCAAAATGCCAAGTAGCAATTTAGTATGAAAGTAAATATGAGGCCATATTACTCTGAGAATAGTAATACAATGATTCTTCTTCCACTATGTACCTGTGTGCATTTTTGTCAGTGGTAGAAACTGTAACCATAATTGTTTTGTTTGACTTTGGGATTAGATAAGCTTTACCTATCATCTGTCTTCCTTCATTACATTAATAAGTTTTTAATACAGTAGCAAGGACTGAGGATATCTGATTGACTTGTTAAAATGTTCAAAACAGGGAGTAACTGTAATTGAAATCACATATAACTACTAAATGTACTAATTCAACTGCTCTCCTCCAGATGGAAAAATAAATATTTTTTATCTTTTGTTGTGTTAAATTCAACTTGGACACCAAATAGCACAGACTTTTTTCTTAGTGCAGCCTACAGGACCATGTTCTGCCCCATTTTTCCTCTCCTGCTGTCTGATGAGCATCAGCACTGGGCAGCCATTCTTTAGCCATCCAGCAGGGTCTTTGAGAGGACGTCCCTATCCCTCCCCCCTTATGGCTGTTGTGGGTACTTATAGAACCACTGAGTATCCTGCGCCCTTATTTGCCATTGTATATTCTCACATATTCACATATGCTTCTGGAGCATTTCTCCCCGGGCCTCCGCTGAAAACAGGATCTGTGGAACCTAGTTGGACTTTCCCGGTCAACAAATGTTAAATAAAAAATAAATAAAATAAATAAAAAATAAACATATAAATTCCTAAGAGGACTACAGACTCTTGCTTGAATCATCAGGCCCATGCTCTCCAGTTTTACAGCCATTGTTATCATGTGAGATTCCACTTGAATGGGAGCAGCCTGGCTGACTGGGGCTCTCTCTTCCATCTGCATAAGATGGGTGGGTTAGTGTAAGCCACTCACTCCCACCATCCCCTGCCCAGCTAGTCAAGCACCTGAGCCTCTAGTTTAACTTGGTCAGTTGGGTTGTAGTCAGGGCCTCTGTTCCTTTGCTGGGCTACCTCCAGAACCATATTGATTAGCCACAGGCAGAGTTGTCTGAAGTTAGCTTTTATTTTAACAGATTTCATGGCAGGTGAGTGACATGCAACAAGCTGACCATGTTATATACATGTAATATTTGAGGGAGCTCTAATATAAATATATTCATTAAAATGACATAAAATAAAAAACAAATGTTAAAAGAGCTAAAACAAATTTGTAACTTCAGTAGTCAGTTTGTGCTAGACAGAAACAAAAGTATAAAACAGGAACAGGACGCTTTTAAGGGCAGACTTAGTGGCCAGTATGGCCACAAAATACATGAGATGTGACTTGCAAAGTTTAATTGTAAAAGTAGTATTGATTTCCTGAGTAGAATAAACAATGAAAATAACAGCCGAACAACAGAACAAAAAGGTTAGTTAGATATTCTGGCACAGAATTTTACATTGATTTACACCAAAAACACAGTCAAAGTATAAATACTTGAATTTTTTTATCAAGTCTACATATCAAAATACTGAAATGAGAATGCATTAATTTGCAATCATCTGTCTGTCATCTTACATTTTCAGTTTTAACCTGCTTAAAAAAAGTTTATTTGATCAGTCGTAGAGGAGTAACTGACTTTTTTGTAAGAATCACACTTTCAGAAACAGATGTTTCTTTAAAACACAATACAAATCAGTTACAAGCATTACATTTAGCAGTATTAGTCAAAAATGTCAGTTCATATGACAAAAATGAGATGCAAAACTAATATTTAGTACTTTTCTCACTGAACAGAGGAAAACAGCAACTGGGTTCCAAATCAGACATCAGGGAAACCCCCTTGAAGTATATGACAGAGTTCAATGCTTCAGCAAAGAGACTGGTGAAAATGGTGACCCACAACTTCAAACACAATTGCCAAACCAAATATAACTATTGAAAGGACACAACTCATAATGGGAAATCCAAGCACACACCGTGGAGAAATAACATGCTGTAGTCAGCAGCAAAATTTTTTCCTGGTAGACTGCTTCTATTCTTGCAGAGTTCAGACTTTCCATCCATTTTGCAAAAAATGCAAACATTGCAAACCACACCTCTCATATTACATCCTTGCTGGCTTAGCTTAGACCAAGATATGGAAATAAAGTGTTGATGATTAAAAATGATGTCTTCTCACCATATATAAGATATACTAACCCTTCAAATGGTGTTGTTGGCACAAAATGTAATAAAATAAGTTACAGAGGTTATTTCATATCATGTTATCACACATTTTTCATTCGCTTCACAGATAATAAATAAACTGCAATGTATTTCAAAGAAAGTTGTACTAACCACAAATAGATATAACAGATATCCTTTCAAAATGCATTCCTTCCTTTTCTGTTTTGCCTGCTAAAAGTTATTATACATTTAGTAATTATAGATTCTACCTTAAGTAGATCTGCTATATAAATATACTGCACTTTGTGAGCTCTGTACATGAATGTCTTATTTATTTGGCTTTGCTTGAGGTGTATGCATGCACACGCGCACACACACACACACACACACACACACACACACACACACACACACACACACACACACACAGACATACAAAGAAAGGAACATTGTTCTCCTTATTCAAAGAATAGTCTTATTGTAATAAATAAAACAATTATGTCTTTGATTTATTATTAGCCATAAATCAGTTTTCAAGTAGTCAGATTTCCTTGCACAAGTGCAATTCTTATCACACAATTTTCCCTTCAGCATTCCTTGGGATGTGTCCCATAGAAAAACGATGATACCATTTAATCATTAGTTCTGCTTTCCCCCTTGAAACCACAAATTACTTGACAGTATTTTCTGCTCAAGATAAATTCAGTTATAAGGTCTACTTTCAGGTCAGAAAAAATTTTAGTTCTACTCATTCTTTCATACTTTTACAACATATTTGCAGAACTGCACATAAAGTATCCATGACTGTGTGATGTGTTTCCACTGAAGTTAAGGAATAAGATATTCATGCCAAGTGCATCCTTAATCATGAAATACAACATTATGTTGATAATTGCTAGAAAATCAAGTGAACTTAATGAGTTTTAAATGCTGAACTTCACAGGAAAATATGTCTACGTTTAAAAGAAAGAAACCAGCCAGGAAAATCCTCACCAGGAGAATCCAGGGCCTCAAACATCTGCCCTACACACATAGGCTAAAAGCCCTATCCTTCTACTACTCAGTCTCATATGGACTCCTCAGAGGTGACCTCTGTCTGGCATACAAAGCAATCTTAGACCCTGCCCTTGATGGGACTGCTACATATCTGCAAGTCAAGCTTTACTCAAGTCACTAACACGAGTGACCTCAGCCTGGTCTGTGACATCAATAGGACTTGGAGGGACAGATTTGTATCCCAGAGACTCCATCTGTGGAATAGACTCCTTCTTCATTTCAAGCAGAATTCATCAGTATCCCTTTTTAAGTGCAGCCTGGATAACTGGATGGGAAACAGAAAATACACCCATGGGATTCCATCTGTGTCCCTGCTAGACAGGGGCTTTGGGTGCTGTCTTCCAATGATCCTATGATCCTATTAAACAAAACACAAATAAAAGAAGCCAATTTCCTCAAAAATGTACTTAAGACATTAATAGCACAGAAAAAGCTGCCTGGAAATGGGTAAAACGGGCACCTGAAAACATTCTTTTACTTCAAGTCCTTATGGAAATATAGCTTGTAAGATAGTGCATGCCAAAAAAAAATTAAATGGAACTAACACCTAACTCAGATAACTCAGTAACAGAATGGAATTAAAGACTGTCTTCACTAGCAAATGTTCTAGAAGAGCTTGCACCTCTTACCCAAATGATCTTTTACAAGGTATTTTCTTCAACAGAATTGGCAAATATTTCATATGAAGTAAGCATAATGGCAAAGGAAATCTTCAAGTTTCTTTCAAAAACTTCTATGGGTTAAAAATGGATACTGAGTAATATTTGTACTCATATCCATGCAGATCTTCTCTGGAAAGAAACCAGTACTAATATTGATTCAGTTTCATCCCCAACCTGGGATTTCCTGTTCTTCAGAGTGAAGTATTTCCTGGATTTTACAACAGGCAGTACCAGACCTGGTTCCAGCAACTACTCTGGCTCACAACACTATAAATCCTCGAAGATTATTCAGCCTTGATTAGTAGCAGTCCAATGTCAGTTCCCTCGTTTATAATAGTGGCATGTTTGATGCTTCAAGGAAAAATACAAAGAGAACTACAGCTAAGGTGGTCAAAGAGAATGTAGTAGAGAACAAAAAGAGATTTTACTCAACAGTAAATGGGCACAGTATGCCAAGGTGTTTTTTAAGCTAAAATGTAGACCATAGAGTGATGAAGCATTCAAGGAGCGAAAAGTAGTCACCAAAAACCAGTGCAACTGTTTAGATTTCATGTTACAGGGAGCCACAGACAAGTATTTTGTTTAGTGCCTTCAGTGAAGAGGCCCACGCAACAAAAGATCTAAGAAGAGCAAAGAGAGGAACGGGCAAAATGAAAAGCCAGTTCCAAAAAAGAAAGACAGTATACCATGGATGGAGTGCTGTAAAAAACTTTAACTCACCATAAAACAATAAAAGCAATAAAACACGGTAAGTGCGTTCACAGTCTATTATACAAATGCTTCTTCAGACCTAATACCACACACAGCCTAAACTCATTTATACTAATAAAAGCCCAATCAGCAGGCAGCATTAATTAAGGTATCTCATTCACTCAGACTTACCGTGTTTTATTGCTGTTATTGTTTTATGGTGAATTAAAGTTTTTCACAGCACTCCAGCCATGGTATACTCTCTTTCTTTTTTGAAATTTACTTGGACTGTTTGAACAGGAAGTATTTTGCCAATTTCTGGATTTTTTACTGTTAAAATGAAAAGTCAACAGATTCCATGAAGTCCTTCAGATAATATTAGGGATAGCTGTTTTATGCACAGATAATTTGGATGGCTGAAATTACAGCCCCTATAGCAAACATAGTACATTTATTTGCAGGAAGAAATAAAATTACCAAGCAGCATTTTGTATTGAAAAAAATAATTTTCAAGCCTCTGGGTTTTCAAGCAAAATATCTGTATTCAAAATAAAGAGATCAACACAGACATTTGAATATGGTATAAGAAAGTAAAGGTAAAGAGTGATTGATCAAATTTGTTTTCTTTATTTCTGGTAACTCGGTCCTTAGCAAGGTATGTGGTCATTTCAGCAAACTAGAAAGTGACAAGGATGAACATTTTAAACATAAGTGTCAACAAAATTGTAAGTAGCTGGCACTCACACTCTTTGAGATTTGATTTTCACACACACACACACACACACACACACACACACACACACACACACACACACACACACACAGCTGGGAAAAACTGGCACAGATTTACCAGCTATGACCCCTCTGCCCAGACTATAAGGTAGATAATGCCACCAGAACAATCCAAAGCCAGCTACTCTAAGGTTCTTACAAGGGTACCCAATTAAACTGAGTAAAATTAATACTAATACAAATTGTAGTGTTTGACCAGTGCAGCAAGGCTTTCAGGAGCAGCCACAGTGTCACCAAATAAATATAGGTACTCTCAAAGGTTAAAATATTCTCTAAAAGACCAGCCACAATGGAAAGTTTAAATATATTTAATAATAAATAATAAAAGAACATGAAAACACTAAATATATTTTTACAATACACACCAGAGTTTCAGCCAAAGGAAATGTTAAAAAATAACACAAATGGCTAGATTCACACAGGTACAGAAAACAGTACTTAACTAATCTCACTATATTTTTCTGACTGAGCTAAAGAATTACTATTGCCCAGTTGCTTACTAAAGCAAGGCATGATGAAGTGGTGAATGAACTTCCTTCTTTGTCAGGTTTTACAAACAGACTGTCCTGAGACTTCTGTCTCATCTAGAATTAAAACATCATTTCAGTGCTGGATTACAGAATGACATCATATACATCTGGTCATTTGACTTCTGGTTCCCATGCTACCCCCTTTACTAGAAATTGAGCACCAGAATCTTGCACATATGTATTACAATTCACACACACAGAGCTTTTCTAAGATGTGTTATAGCATCTAGAAGCTATAAAACCATTTCAAAAAACTACCAGATTTCCAGGGTAGCAATTAGTTTCACCCCTAAGGACACTACAGTAGGATCCGTAGTCCTGGTTTTCACAGGCATTTTGTCTCTGGCTGCAATCAGGACTGTAAGATACAATCTTTATGGGCTAAACCAGGTAATTTAATTTCAGACTATTTTTCAAAGTTAGCTGGACTGAGATGAACCTCTTCTCTTCCAGTATGCTCTGTTATAATATATTAATTTCAACAATTACAATAAAGTCTGACATATAACTGTATTTATTTTCTGTCCAGCAGGACCCACTGTTTGTACATTTTTAACACATGTAGCATTAGAAATACATTTTCAACACAAGCACCTGTACAAATCAGTGTGATATACAAATGGCATATAATTTTATTTTACATTTGTTGACCGGGCTAGTCAAGCTGGACATATATCCGTTTACAGTAGACAAAACCCCAGCTAGCTATGCTGGCATATGTTACACATCCACTGCCCTACTTTTCCTGGCATAGCTGGCAATACCTTACATCATCTCACACAGACACACACACACACACACACACACACACACACACACACACACACACACACACACACACACACACACACACCACTCCCCTCTTACAAACAAACACACACCTCACAAATGCATACACATGCACATGCATTTACAGACCCACACTTTTTCATATATGGCATACACACTTACAGGCACTTTGAAAATTAAGTCAGTCTGTCACCTCCTTTTTTTCTCAAATTTGAACACTTCAGATTGCTCAGAAACTATAGCAAACTGTCAATTTTACAGGTAGCTTGCTACAGTTGAAATGTTCAAGTCCCCAGACACTGGGCTTCTTATAGCATCGACCAAAAAGTACGTTATCAACAATCAGTTATTAAACCTATTCTTGGGCTTCACTAAACCAATATCAGTGTTGCAGTCTCTCACCACTGGCCCCTGCCCATCACATCCACTAATAGCTTGCACCCAGGGCAGCCATGTCTTCATCCCACTCTGTTTGTAGAAACATCAATTTATCTATGGTCATCTTGTAGAATGTGGAAGGAAACTGCAGCAAAAGCAAAAGAAAACAAGAACACAGGGGGGATACACACAGTCAGACAGCACTCCAGACAAAATCCGAGCAAAAGAGCCAAGTGTTCTGAGGTAGAAGTGCTTCCAGGTGTAGCAATTTGAGACAGTCAAGTGGCCTTGGATGCCATCATGACACCCATGTTTGTCATCATAGTTAGGGCCCCATGGGACAATTAGAGTATAAATCATTAGACATTGTCATCTTATATTACATTCTATAGTAGCTATATTAATATTTTTCATTTGGGGAAGTGACCTAGATACACTTTACAATATTTATGAATTGTATATTGTTCCACACTTTCCTAAAGCATATTTTGAATTATCGTTTAAAGCATATTAACTTTTAATATCATTGTTTATAAAAGTAGTGACCAGAGTAATTTTTCACCAACCTATAAGAGAAGTATGTCAGTGGGAATGCCTTTATGATGTAAGGTAGCATGCATATGTTAATTGGAATATTGGTAACTTATAATTGGTGAGCCATTCTTGTTTGACCTCAGGAAATGCTACTTTTCAAATAAAAGCCAGCACAATTAGTGCACTGTTTCTTAATAAAAAGAAGCCATTCATTAGAACTGAAGAGGCTTTGGCAGAGGTCAAGCTAGAAAGGGCAGGAAGTTTTGCATGTCATTCAGTTTGAGGGTTCTGGCAATGACTGACACTCACCCTTTCAACTGATACCGAGAAATTCAACCCTGCCTTCAGCATTGTTAAATAGTCATCTCTCAGCACATTAAGACAATCATTGGCCACGATCCCAATTTTACTTGTAAGAAAACAAAGGAGTTAAAGTGTACTTGGAATGATCTGCCAGGAATAACAGCAGTTCTAGAACTACAAACAGAAAACACACTGTAAGTTGCAGTGTGTACAAGCAGTTCAGATACCTCACCAAAATTCCTTATTTGTTGATCTTTTTTGTGGGATAATACTTGATTCCTATAATTGTTTATCTGTTTGACTTTTTCTGTGGTTTACATTGTTAAGTGTGTGCTTTGCAAGGATTTTCACATCAACAGAAACACATGGATGCTTATGACCAGGACGTAAGAGCGTCCTAGAAAAGCACAATAAAGTTTGTACCTTCATTAAAACATTTCAGTTTCACAATCTTTACCTGGTCATTGTTAACAATGAAGGGATAAGAAGTGAATACCCTCCTGGAAAAGTGTGAAGTACATTGTCTGCTAAGATTTAATGGCCTAGAGGTTCCTAGGAAAATAAGTCCCTCATCCTTAAAATGTATACTTAAACTGATGCCTTTGCAATATTAATTTGAGCCCCTAGTGTTGATTATTACATGTTTCTGCATGTTTCTGGTTTATGAAAAGTGTGTTTTTGATTTTGATTGTGTTTATATTTTTTAGGAGGGGGGTTGCATATATGAATTAATCAGATCAGTCAATCAAGAGTCATGTGACATGCCCTATTTAAATGATTCTTGGAGCCTTTTCAGTTATCTGATGTAGTTCTGTCTTATCTGTCTTATCAGTTGTAATGGCAGCAAATTGAGGAAATCAGAAGCTGAGAAATGAAACAGAAAGGAAAATAGTGAAACAGGTCAACAGTTTCAAATCTGGGGGGTGAGGAGAAAATAAGTCTGAAAGAGACAGTCAAATCCAGAACCAGAGGACTGCAGTCAACAAGCACAATGTGTAAGGGGTAGTGTATGACAGAAGGTGCCAAAGAAACTGAAAAGTAAAGTGTACAAGACAGCAGTACAACTGATACTTCTGTATGGAATAAAAACTCGGGAAGTGAAGGCAGAGAAGTTGAGGAAGCTAGAGGTGATATAGATGAAGTGCCTGATATGTGTGCTAGGATGCACACTGTGGAAGAAAAGATGAAATGACAACATCAGAGGAGAAGTCCAAGTAGCTGAAATTGCAGATAATGCCAAAGAGAATACTTTATGATTGTTTGGGCACATATGCAAGAAAACATAACATAAGACAATCTGATGAAGAGGACTTGCACCATACAGGAAGAAGGCAAGAGGAAATGAGGGTGTCCAGCAAAGAGAAGGATGGATTGTGTAAGAGAAGACCTGTTCAATCAGATAGGACTGTCAAAGATAGTAGGAAAATGGCACTGTGTGAAGGCTGCCAGCATAGCCAGATAGAATTGTGCAGATAATTCTGTCATTTGTAAATATAAATGTTGAAATACAGGCTTGTTTTCTTAAATGAAATAATATGCTGTGAAATGTTGAACTTAAAACAATGTAGCAACACTGCCCTCTCCTTTAAAAAAAGCTAAATCAAGCATTTCTTGTCTGTACTTTGAAATTAAAATTATTTCATGTCTGTTCCTTTGAAGTTAGAATTTGGAGTCGATGGGTCTGGAGTGAAGTAAACTGACTATTATTTTAACTTAAGGAATAATTACTAGAGTTTACATGTGGAATGTCTTTTATTGATGTAGTTTCCTGCAGGTGCAAGATAACAATTATGTAGTATCTGTTAGCCTGGGAACACCATGAAAGTGTAAAAAGAAATGATGTAATGGGAACAAGGACTGCAATAGCAATTTAAACAGAGAGAATCAGAAGACATTAAGCATTTTTGTCTTGAGCATCCAACTCACAGCACTGTCTTGCTCATATGTAAGTTATTTGAGATTTGTGTTTTCTTTTAGAAATAGCTAGGAACTAGAAAGATTAGACTGTTTTTCTGTGATGTCAGAACTGCACTACTGATTTAAGTATTTCTGTGTGATCTCTGAACTCTTGACTAGCACTGTGTAGTAGAAGTTATTGTCTTGTGTTTTGATTATTTATTATTAAATATTTTACAACCTTTTAACTGTGGTTGTTTTGTGTAGAGATAATTTAAGCTGTTAAGAGTACTTGCATGCCTTTGATAAAATTGCACAAAGCCACTCTAATAGCTTTAGCTCTGGGCTATACTATCAATTGGATAATAATATTGCACAGTAATAATATGACACCCTTTTAAGGGCCTTTGAGGAGCTGATAAATATTAGTGGGTGGTTGCAAGTGGAACTACCGTATAGTCTTGGAGAAAGGGGCACAGCTAGAGAAACTGTGCCAGCCTTCCCCAGGAGTGTCTGTGTGGTTGTATAAACTCTTCTCAAAGTGCATTTGTTTGTGTGTGTGTGTGTGTGTGTGTGTGTGTGTGTGTGTGTGTGTGTGTGTGTGTGTGTGTGTGTTTCAGCTACTTGAGCAGGGACATGAAGCACTGGTTGGACAGAGAGGGTGCTAGAGGTTTTAGCTTGTCCACTAAGCTGAGATCTGGACACTATAGCTGTGCCAGTGAGGAGTCTTGTTGGGGACCTGGAGAGCAAGGGAGCAACCAGCCCTGGACTGACTATGATCTCTGTGTGCTCTTAAGGGAAATTGCACTTTACTATGTGTATTTGTTATCCTTTCCTCATATATAAGATGCCCTCTCTTGCGTTAGTGGTGAGGATTGAGGCTCCTTAATTGCTGGGCCAGGGCACGGGCATCACATATTAATTGTATGGCAGGTGTGGGATATCCACATCACATATTAATTAGTTGGCAAATATTAATTGACTTGTAGGGGTGTGGGTAGAGTGAATCCTGTAGCTTGTGTACAGTGAGCTTTCAAGGTGTTTTTGTACTCTAAAACAGCCACACAGTGAATACTCAGAGTTCAGATCACAATTGTTGTATTTCTTTTGTTAGCTTAGTTAGTCAGGGTGAGCAGGCAGCATGTCAGCAGAGGAGTATTGAAAGCTGACAAGGAGCCAGCTGGCAGAGATGTGCCAGGCTAGGGGACTGGTGCATGGAAACCTGACTAAGGCAGACCTGATTGCAGCCTTGGTTACAGCTGCAACAGAAAACAGCAACCAGGAGGACACTCAGACTGGCAGTGGAGATATAATACCCTTGAAGAATGGACAGCTCAACCTTTCTGCAGTGGACTTAAAAATCCAGCTGGAGCTAAAGAAACTTGAGTTTGAGGCCCAGCATGTGGAATTAGAAGCAGCTGAGAGACTGAGGTGTCTAGAGAGTGAGGAGAATGAGAAACTGCTATGCCTAGAAGCTGAGGAAAATGAGAGGCAGAGGCAGCATGAGAAGGAGATGCTGACTCTTTGCCAAAGCCATGGAGCTAAAGGGGAAGGGAGTAACTGGACCCCAGAAGCACAAAAGGTCAGTAAATTTCTTCTGCAGTTTAAAGAGTGGGATAATTTTTATAGTTTCATTCATATGTTTGAGAGGGTATGTAAACAGTATGAAGTTGACCAAGGGCTCTGGGTACAGTTCCTGACCCCCTTACTCCATGGTAAAGTTGTAACTGTATTATCTAAAATGTCTGATGTTGTATGTTTTGATTATGCTGCTGTAAAAAAATGTCTATTTGAGTTTTTTAAGCTAACACCTGAAACATGTAGGAAAAAGTTTTGTGAGCATAGATGCAAGGCAGATGAAAGTGTGTGTGAATATGTTGCTGAATTGAGCACGTATTTCCATAAGTGGGTGAGTGGATGTTAGGTCACCACCTTTGAAGGGCTGGCAGACCTTTTGGTGAGGGAACAAGCCCTTAGCACGTTGTCTGAGGACATGAGCATCTGGTTAGCTGATAGACAATATGCTACTTCAGATAAGTTGAGGAAGAAGGGAGACCTATACCTGACAAGCAGGACAGCCCTGTACAGGAAAGGGACCCCCAGTACTGCTCATGGGTCTAAAGGAACCCATGGTGGGCAGAACAGACTGCCACAACAGAATCTACCAGTATCAGGGGAAGCCACTAGTTCAGGTACATGTCCAAGAGTTAGGGTTAAATGTTTTGAATGCAACCAGTGGGGCCATGTGGCATACAGGTGTCCACAAAGGCAAGGTGGAGAACAAAAGGTGAGGGAGCCAGTAAGTGGGAAAGACAAAATGCCAATAGTAGGCTTTCATGGGACAACAAGGGTACCAAACTACCACCAGAGGCTATATCCTATTGTAGTGAATGACAAAGAGGCCATTGCCAAGAGAAACACACCCTCTGATATAACCATTGTAAAGCCTGCAATGGTTACAGAGGAGCACTACTTGCCTGGACAGTCCACTACAGTCAGGGCTTTAGAAGGGATCCCATTCCAAATACATTTGGCTAGGGTTCACCTTGACTGGGATGGTGGAAAAGGAAGCCAGCAAGTAGGTGTGTTTGATGATAAACCTTCAGATGTCCTGATAGGGAATGAATTTGATAGTGCAGTACCCTGTGCTTGTGCAGTTACATACAGTCAGGCTTGGAGACAAGCAGGTAAGTCTGGTAGCCTGGGAGAGACCCAGAAAGACTGCACACTTGCAGCCAGGACTGCTGAAGTGGTTACTTCAGGGAGGGAGCTACTCTGTAGCAGTGAGACTGAATGTGAGCCAGAGCTGCTTGTGGGTCCTGCTGGTCCCTTGGACAGAGTGCCTGCAAAGGTAGAGATGAATAGTAGTACCCAGGCTGACAGTGAGGCACTACTGTCAGAGGATGCCCGACTTCCTGTGGAAGTGGAGCTAGGAAGGGTTACAAGGAGAAAGCTGAGACAGGCTAAGCTCTCAGACCCTACATTGCAAGGCCTGAGGCAGGTAGCTAGGGAGGCACCTGGTTCTCAAGGAAAGGGGGAATCTGTATACTGGGACAAAGGGTTACTATACAGAGAGTGGACCCCTGAGGGAGAGCTAGAAGGTAAGAGAGTACAGCAGTTAGTAGTGCCTAGAGCCTACCGTCTGGCGCGTCTATCCATAGTCCATGATATTCCTTTTGCAGGTCATATGGGCATAAAACATACAAAGAGGCATATTATGCAGAACTTCTATTGGCCTGGAATTTTCAGAGATGTAACAGGGTACTGCAGGACCTGTGAGCAGTGCCTAAAGGTAGACAAGGCAGGAGACAAGGTGAGAGCTCCTTTGATGCCTTTGCCTATGATTAAGGAGCCATTTCAGAGGGTAGCTATGGATATTGTGGGTCCTCTGAGTACCCCAAGTTCCACAGTGAAAAAGTATATCCTAGTGATAGTGGATTATGCTACACGATACCCTGAGGTACTGGCTTTGTCCTCCATTGAGGCAGAGAAGGTGGCAAATGCTTTGTTAGAGATTTTCAGCAGGCTAGGTTTCCCAAAAGAAATACTGACTGACAGAGGTGCCAATTTCATGTCAGACCTGCTGGTTTGTCTGTGGAAATCCTGTGGTGTGAAGGTCTTGATGAGAGGTTAAACTCTACAATCAATTCCATGCTACGGGCATTTGCAGATCAGTTTAAGAAGGAGTGGGACAAATATTTGCCCCATCTGTTGTTTGTTACAGAGAAGTTCACCAGGAAGCCACAGGTTTTTCACCCTTTGAGTTGCTATATGGGCATAGGGTGAGGGGACCTCTAGATTTAATTCAAGATGAGTGGGATGGTGAGTGCGAGTCTCACAAGGAGTCTGTTATGGCATATGTCCTAAACCTCAGGACAAGGCTCACGGAACTCATGGGCTTGGCCCAGGAGAACCTGGCAGAAGCCCAACAACAGAAAAAGGTGTTGTATGACAGCAATGCTCGAGCTAGAGAGTATGTTGTGGGGCAGCAGGTAATGGTTCTCATTCCCATCAGACACAACAAGCTGCAAGCAGCTTGGGAGGGTCCTGACAAGGTAGTAAGAAGGGTAAGTGATGTTAACTACATGGTGGAACTGCTAGGCAGATGGCAGGGGCACAAACTGTACCATGTTAACATGATGAAACCTTACCATGATAGGGAGGCCCTTGTGCTGAGCATTTGCAGTGGATTGCAGGAGTCTGAGGGAGATCAGGGGACTGATCTCCTCAATGAGGCTTGGGCTGACATCTCAGTGGAAGGGGTAGCGATGTCCCAGCAGCTATCGCCTACACAGGTTCGAGAAATCTGAGCAGTGTTGCAGGGATTTAAAGACATGTTAACTGGGAAACCAGGGTGCACCCACCTGGGGCAGCACCAGGTGGATACAGGACCCCAAAGGCCTATTAGGCAGGTCCCTTATAGAGTGCCTGAGAGAGTCAAACAGACTCTGAGGGAGGAGGTACATGCAATGTTGGAACTAGGGGTGATTCAATAGTCCAACAGTCCATGGGCCTCCCCAATGGTGCTGGTGCCAAAGAAGGATGGCAGCACCAGGCTCTGTGTGGACTACAGGAAATTAAATAATCACACAGAGACTGATGCTTACCCCATGCCTAGGACAAATGAGGCCCTAGAGCAGCTGGGTGGGGCTAAGTATCTTACAACCATTGATCTTACCAAGGGTTACTGGCAGGTGCCCTTGACTCCCAGTGCTAGAGAAAAGTCAGCCTTTGTGACTCCTTTTGGCTTGTATGAGTTCACAAACATGCCCTTTTGGATGAAGACTGCCCCAGCAACTTTCAAAAAGGCTGGTAGATCATATCCTAGCAGGAGCAGGAGGGTTTGCCCTTGCTTACCTAGATGATATTGCTATCTACAGCCATTCCTGGCCAGAGCACCTTCAGCATATCAGGGAGGTGCTGGGCAGACTACAGAGGGCAGGGTTGACCATTAAGCCAAGCAAATGTCAGGTGGGTAAGGCAGATGTCTCCTACCTAGGGCACAGAGTGGGGAGTGGTAAGATAGGCCAGAACCTGCCAAAGTGGAAGCCATTCAGGCATGACCTGCACCTGTTACCAAAAAGCAGGTGAGGGCATTTTTAGGGGCAGCAGGGTACTACAGAAAATTTGTCTCCAGTTATAGTGCCATAGCTTCTCCCCTCACAGACCTGACAAGGAAGAACAGACCAGATAAGGTAGTGTTAGGGGCAGTAGGGTACTACAGAAAGTTTTTACCCAGTTATAGTACCATAGCTTCTCCCCTCACAGACCTGACAAGGAAGAATAGGCCAGATAAGGTAATGTGGACCCCAGTATGTGAGCATGTATTCCAGAAGCTTAAAGAAGCTTTGGGAGTACCCCCTGTGTTAGCCAGTCCAGATTACAGGAAAGAGTTTGTTGTGCAGGTGGATGCTTCAAACCATGGGGTGAGGGCTGTACTTATCCAGATTTCTTGAGAGGGGGAAGAGCACCCAGTGGTTTATCTCAGTTATAGGCTCCAACCCAGGGAGGAATGCTATGTAGTTGTAGAAAAGGAATGTCTAGTGATAGAGTGGACATTGCAGAAACTTCGGCCTTATCTATATGGAAGGAAATTCACTGTTATGACAGATCATAACCCCCTAACGTGGTTAAACAGAGCCAGCCAACAAAATGCCAAGTTGCTAAGATGGAGCCTAGGGTTGCAAGCATAAGTTATGTCAGTGCAGCTCTTCAGTGGGAGTAGCAATGCCAATGCAGATGGGCTCTCAAGAGAAGGAATGGGGTAGGTATACTCAGACCTGACCCTCTCAAGCAGCATTTCTCAAGGGTCACTTGAAAAACTAGCTTGAGTTCTCCGGTGGAGGGGTGTGAAGGCTGACAGCCTAGCCAGAAAGAATTGTGCAGATAATTCTGTCATTTGTAAATATAAATGTTGAAATACAGGCTTGTTTTCTTAAATGAAAGAATATGCTGTGAAATGTTGAACTTAAAACAATGTAGCAACATTGCCCTCTGCTGTAAAGAAAGCTATGTCAAGCATTTCTTGTCTGTCCTTTGAAATTAAAATTATTTCATGTATGTCCCTTTGAAGTTAGAATTTGGAATCGAGTCTGGAGTGAAGCATCCTGCCTATTGTTTTAACTTAAGGAATAATTACTAGAGTTTACATGTGAAATGTCTTTTATTGATGTAGTTTCCTGTATGTGCAAGATAACAGTTATGTGGTATCTGTTAGCCTGGGGACACCAGGAAAGTGTAAAAAGAAATGATGTAATGGGAACAAGGACTGAAATAGCGATT